>NW_008686370.1:9845-30747 GCF_000695815.1 Acanthisitta chloris
TGATGATATACTATACCTTTATGTATTATTGCAGTGGATTGCAGTATATGCTCCAGCAACACTTGTTGTGTTTCAAAGTAATGTTTTATCACTTAGCTTGTAGAAATTTTGAGAGTAGTATAATGTATAGAGGTCATATTAGAATATAATACTGTATAGTCTATAGGCTGCAATTTCAAATGAGTGGGGGCTGGAACTGTCTGCTAAATTAGAAACATAATTTTCTATTGATGTATGTCTTTTGTTGGATAAAATTGCATAATGTTGTAAAGGGCAGCAAAGAATATAACACTTAAGTGATTTTGACAGAATAAATATTTGAAAATATTAGTGGTGGAACAAAGATGCTGCTTTTTTACTTTTGGTTGCATTGGAGAAAGAAGTATTTTAGATTTCATTCACAAATAAAGCCAGATAAGACATGATAGTACACAAACTTGCAGAGCTTCTGTTAAATTTCAGAGCAAGCTAAAGATTAAATAAATGGAGTGATAAATAAGCTCTTTAAGCATAAAAGAAGAAAAAAGGAAAGAAGAAAGAACCTCTGGAGAAAATGCGAGGTTTAGATGGCAAGCTAAATAGGATTTATGCAATTCCTTCAAGCATTGTTAAATCAAGGCCATGAGAATAGGGCAATAGATTGGGTTTGTTCTTTTTGTGTATATGAGCAATTCTTTTTCCTGGTGAAACAGGTAGGAAGCTGCTGTGCTGGAATCTGAGGAGATTGGGTTTTGGAGTGATTGGAATTGCTCAGCAGACTTCAGAAGGTAATGTTCTATACTGAGAACTTGTCTTCTGGATTTATTTATTTCATATAAAACTCTTACTGTAAAAATTGATGTACAGTCACCATTTGGCTTGCGTCTTTCCTTGGGTACTAGTAGCTGCTCTTTTATTTGCAGTCATGAGGGATCCCATGTTAAGGAAAATTAGATTGTTTATTATATGTATTCCAAATAGCGATGTTCTATATCTTGCTAAAGAGAGTGAGCTTTAAAAATGTATCTAAGAGTGATAGAATAAAAGCCTACTGCTCAAGATATTGCATGAGACTTTTTCTGTACCAGTGCAAGAGGACATGGACAAGGACAGGCAAGCAAAACATAGCAGTGTAATGATGTATGTTATGATTATTACTTACTTGGAGAAAACATATTTTTTCTGCAGGCAGTTCCCTGGTATGCTGTATGGTTGTAAATCCACCTTCCAGTGAACAAATAAACTCACTGGCACCTTCTGCAGACAAGAAGGAATAGGCCAGGTCTGGGTTGCATTAGTTTGCTGAGGATTTAATATTTTGTCGTTGGAGGTTAAGGTGGTAGAATTTGTGTACATACCTTGAATACCTTCGATATTAGCTTCCTCAGCTTTTTTTGCTTTGACTGAACAGAGCTTTATTTTGTTGCAGTAGGACATGATTGCAGATGGATTTTTTTTTTTTCCGAGTAAATTGCTAAATATATTGGTTTTCATTTTCCAAAAGTGTTGAGTTGTCTCTAGCTTAAACTAATCAAAACTTGTGTATAGCTGTCTCTTCTGCCTGAAATACTTATTTCAAAAGTGCAAGGAATGGAGGATTGCTTCATTCTTACCATTTTTGTGGTGTTTCCTGAGAAAGGGAAAGGTGATCATATGTATTTAACTTAATAGCAGACATACTAAATATTTATTCATTACAAGATTAGTTTCAAGTGGCCATGACAAGTAAATAACAGTTAATCTGATTACCTGCAGTTTGAATTCTCTTGTGGATTTTTTTTTCACCTAGTCTTATTAAATGTACAATAGAGATTTCTGATTAGAATTAGGCAGTCCCCTGCAGCTTAGTTGCACAAAGACTGAGTGTAGCAGGATATTCAAGGGAAGGGATGAGGAAACAGGGGTATTGCTGGGGATGTTTATACCTTCTTCATGCAGCTTGAAGTGAAAGGGAAAGCACTTTGCATAATGGATGATAGCAGATTTGCCAGGTTATTTCAAAGATTCAATTATGCTTCTTTTCCTGTAAATTATGGGTACTTTTGTATTTATTTGGTGGATGAAAGCAAGATGGATTATGCTTGTTTTGTGATTTTAAGAAACCAAAGGTTGATTGGAACTAAAAGAACCAAGTCTAAAGTTTCAAGGAAGCAAATAATAGTGATGTGTGCCAGCACCTCAGAAATGATAGGAAAAGCTCTGTGAAGCATGTGACAGAGAAAAATGATATAAAACTTATTCAGTTAGGAGTAGGAAAAATGATGGAAAACGAGGAATTATGAAAAGGATCAATTTTGTCTAAAATACCTGATTTAATCGATGTGTGGGGCTATGACAGGGACTAGTGTGAACTCGGGTAGAAAGAGCTTGAAGGAAACAGAGCATGGAAATCAGAAGCATGGAAGAAATTAATTAAAAATGTATTTACAACTCTGTATCTTAACTCTGGTTCTCTCACCTTCATCATTCTGCCCCCAGTGACCTTGCTTGGGAGGGAAGACCCCAGAGTTTTTCCTGACCTTAGTATTTCCTATCACTAGCTTAGGGTATAGGTCTGAAGAGTGTGAGAGGTATTGGCCTAGATGAATGATTCTGCCTGATGTAGCAGAAATGGGTGTTTGAACAAACACGGAGCAACAGCAAAGCCTTAGTTGTGTGTGGTACTGAATTCATGCAACATCCGTTTTGAGAGAAGGTGTTACGACACAGAGGTGTGGATTTTTTGGTTTTTTATCACTAGCTTAGGGTATAGGTCTGAAGAGTGTGAGAGGTATTGGCCTAGATGAATGATTCTGCCTGATGTAGCAGAAATGGGTGTTTGAACAAACACGGAGCAACAGCAAAGCCTTAGTTGTGTGTGGTACTGAATTCATGCAACATCCGTTTTGAGAGAAGGTGTTACGACACAGAGGTGTGGATTTTTTGGTTTTTTTGTAGCTAGGGTGCTACCTTTTTAAGAAAATAATATAAGAGAGCTGAAGAGTGAAATTAATTTCCGGCTCCAGAAAAAAGGACAAGAAAGTATGTTCAGCGCTAGTGTTCCAGAAAGGAAGCAATAAAACTAATACTAAAAAATATTTGTGAAATGAACCTTATGTCTTTTACATTCAGATGAAATGTTAGATTTTCTGAAGTCTTCGCAGCAGGGACTATGCAAGGACTGGAAAGAAATTTTTCAGTGAAAAATCTGTCCAGCAGCTGCCCAACAGTGACAGTGTCACACAGGCATTGGCTCACATCATATCTCCTGGCAACCTCTGTCTTCTTGGTTGTTACTTGGCTTCAAGTTTATGAACTTTACAGCTTGTCTGGAATAAGTGATGCTGGATACTGTATGAAATCTGGCTCGAGTTCTTTGCATAATTTCTTTGGGGATCAGTTCTACCAGGGGAAGCATCTCCTGCAGCAATATCAGCTGTCTCCAGATCTCTGCTGCTGTGAAGAGAGAGTACCTGAACCTGGAAATCCTCATGCTGAGTCTGGGAAGGGACACTGTTGCCTGTACTGAGCGATGCAGGAAAAGCTGCATTAGCATTCTGATGTGCTCAGTCTGGAGGCAGATCTAGTCCTGATACTAATTTGAGGATAAGCAGGGAAAAAATAACATTTTAAAATACAGTTTCAAGATCTATGTAAGTTAACGTGTCTCTCACTAACAATATTATTATATTTCTTTTAGTGTATCTTTTCCTTAAATTCAGTATGAATGAAGGTTGTAACGGTAAAGTGAGGTTGATGTGGTGAGAATGTGTATGTTTTATATGAGTACGTTTTATTCTGACCTACTCATTACTGCACAGGAAATTATATCATTGTGTTTAATGAGTAAACTTGGTTTAATGGATAATTAAAAAGCAAGAGTTAGAATGCTTGAGAGAATTGCCCTATAATGGTTTTAAATTGCTTTTTAATTTTTTTTAAATTAAGTCTTCATTTTTTTGGAGAAACACAGGTCTTCAAACTGCCTGGATTAAACACTAAAGATAAAATATTGCAGTGTAGCTGGAAATTAAAAAACTTGAATGCTTCCTTTGGATTCAAGCACATTGAACATAGTACATATCACTGGTCCTTTATTTTCATTTATGAACTAAGTTTTGATATACAGTTGTATGATACTCTTATCTGCCTGTGGAAAAAAAAAAAGTAAAAAGTTGAAAAACTGAAAAGGCAGATATTCTGGCTGGTGTCTGTTACAGGCCACCCAGCCAGGATATAGAGGTAGATGAAATATTCTATAAGCAGCTGGGAGAAATCTAACACTCTCTGGCCCTTGTTTTAATGGGGAACTTCAACTTACCAGATGTCTGTTGGAAATAAAATGCAACAGGGAAAAAACTGTGTAGGAGGTTCAATGAAGTGTATGGAAAAGAACTTCTGACACAGCTAGTGAGTAAGCCAACCAGAGGACATGCCTTGCTGGAACTGCTGTTTGTGAACTGAGAAGGACTGGTGGGTGATGTGGTGGTCAGAGGCCACGATGATATGGACGAGGGGATTGAGTGCACCCTCATCAGGTTCACACACAACCAAATTGGGTGGGAGTGTTGATCCTCTGGAGGGTAGGAGGGCTCTGTAGAGGGATCAGAGGCCACGATGATATGGACGAGGGGATTGAGTGCACCCTCATCAGGTTCACACACAACCAAATTGGGTGGGAGTGTTGATCCTCTGGAGGGTAGGAGGGCTCTGTAGAGGGATCTAGACAGGCTGGATCTATGGCCTGAGGCCAGTTGTATGAGGTTCAACAAGTCGAAGGCATGGGTCCTGCACTTGAGTCACACCAACCACATGAAGGAGACCTTATTGCTCTTTACTGCTACCTAAAAGGAGGTTTTAGGAGGTGAGGATTAGCCTCTTCTCCCAGGCAATAAGTGATAGGACAAGAGGATATGGCCTCAAGCCAGGGGAATTTTAGGTTGGATATTAGGAAAAATTACTTCACACCAAGGGTTGTCAAGCAGTGGAACAGTCTACCCAGTTGCCATCCCTGGAGGTATTTAAAATGCATATAAATGTGGTACTTAGGGACATGGTTTAGTGGTGGACTTGGCAGTGCTGCGTTAACTGGACTCATAAAAAGTCTATCTTTTTTTATAGACCCCCTTTAAGTATCGAAAGGCTTTAATGAGGTATCCCAGGAGCCTTCTGTGCTCCATGCTGAACAACCCTAGCTCTCTCAGCCTGTCTTCACAGGAGAGGTGCTCCATCCATATGATCTTTTTTGTGGCCCTCCTCTGGACGTGCACGAACAGGTCCATCATAATGAACAGTCTTGTAAGTCTTGGAGTTCAACTCCCTCTGACTGTGAAGCCACAGGAAATTTTTTCTCCTGTTAATTAGTCACGCACGGATTGCTTTTGTTCAGAGGGGCAGACAGTCTCCAGGATCCCTTTCCTGCCAACACTCACGGTGGAAAAACGTGAGGTTTTTTTTCCATGTCTGGCATGTGTGTCTGAGTTCACTGTCTTCCTTCTGCTAGAGACATATGTAATGAATGCTGGAGACTGGAAATCAAACCTGTGGGCCAGTGACCTTATTAAGAAACACCTGATGTCTATAAGCTGGACAAGCAGTTGCCTTTACAACTCTGCTGACAATGTAGCTTGGAATAAGATCTTACAGGAGCAATTTATGCTTGTTAAGATTCCTAGAAGCTGTAGAACATGGCAGAACTGAAGCAGAAAATACATTCCATTTAATAACCAGAGAATTAACAGATACACACTGAAAGAGCATGTCTGTTACTGGTTCAGACCCAAATGCTGTCTGTTTGTAGGAAGTCGAGAATGGGGAAACTCAGATGAAGATAAAAACTGCCTTTAATTTTCATCCTTCAAAGCTCTTAATAAGGTGGTATATTAAAACTGTCTAATTGCAACTGAGGACAAAAGAATCTGAAGTGCCATCTGTCCTACCTGGCACATTTAGATGTTCAATATAAAAAGATGGCTTGACAAGTACTATACAGACATAGAAGCTTAATTAATTTAGAGGAATGAGAATGCTTTGTGTGTGTTCCAGTAAGGTAATACTTGTAGCCACATGTCTCTTTTTGTATTTTTCCTGCTGCTCAATTATCATTTAAAAATTGATTTAATTTTTGGAACTCTTCTTGGTTTAAATTTTGTACTCCCCACCAGATTAAGGTGCAGTCCAAACTCAGATTATAAAGAAGTTAAGATTATAATGTAATTGGGATTTCTCGTGTAGGAGAAACAGAGCAATGTGGGATGGATTGGCAGTGGTGATACTCAATGATAAGTCAGGAAGGGATTGTCAGTAGGTTGCTAGGAGGAAAGGAATGACTGCCCTTTAGAAAATAATATGCCAGCAATTAAAATATATCAGTTTGTCGGTTAGTGGATGAAATCTGGGTTTTTTTTTTTTAGAACTCATATTGCTTAAATTGAAATCAGTATATATTCAGTCATTTGCAACACAATTTTGTATGATGGACAGTAGCTTTTACAGGACAATGCTGTTGCACTGAGACTGACATAAGTGCTAATCAGTGATCACAGAATCACTGAATCAGTTAGGTTGGAAGGGACCACAATGGATCATCTGGTCCAACCTCCTTGCTCAAGCAGGGCCGTCCTAGAGCTCATGGCTCAGGGTTACATCCAGACAGTTCTTGAATCCCTCCTGTGAGGGAGAATCCACAGCCTCTCTGTGCAGTCTGTTCCAGTGCTCAATGACTCACACATAAAGAAGTTCTTCCTCATATTCAGGAGGAACTTTCTGTGCATCAGGTTTTGCCCATTATCTCTTGTTTTATTGGTTTCTGCCACTGACAAGGATCTGGTTCCATCATCTTGGCACTCCCCATTCATGTACTTGAATACCTTAATGAAGTCCCCTCTCAGTTGTCTCTTCTCAAAACTGAACAGGCCCAAGTACCTCAGCCTTTCCTTGTAAGTGAGGAAGGTCCCTTAATTATCTTTATTGCCCTCTGCTGGACCCACTCCAGGAGCTCCATGTCCCTCTTGTACTGAGAAGCCCAGAACTAGACACAGTACTCCGGGTGTGGCCTCACAAGGGCTGAGTAGAGGGGCAGGATTGCCTCCCTCGACTTGCTGGCAATATTCTTCTCAGTGCACCCAGGATTCCATTGGCCTTTGTAGCCACAAGGGCACATGTTGACTAATGGACAGCCTGTTGTCCACCAGGACCCCCAGGTCCATCTTCAAAGAGCTACTCTCCAGCAGGTCAGTGCCCAGCCTGTATATATAACCCTTGGGGTTATTCCTGCCCAGGTGCAGGACTGTGCACTTGTCCTTGTTAAATCTCAGTTGGTTCTCCTCTGCCCATCTTTCCAACCTGTCTAGGTCACCTCTGAAGGGCAGCACAGCCCTCTGAGGTATCAACCACTCTTCCCAGTGTTGTATCATCAGTGAACTTGCTGAGAAGGCACTCTGTCCCCTTGTCCAAGACATTAATGAGTAAGTTGAACAAAACCAGGCCCAGTATGGAACCCTGGGTGACACCACTAGTGACAGGCCTCCAACTAGACTCTGTGCCTCTCTCTGGGATCTGCTGCTCAGTCAGTTCTCAATCCAATTTACTGTCCACTCATCCAACCCACACTTCTTAAGTTTTCTGATAAGGATGCTGTGGGACACAGTGTGCAAAGCCTTGCTGAAGTCAAGGTAAACAATGTCCACTGCTCTCCCTTCATCCATCCAGGCAGTTGTTTTGCCATAGAGGGCAATCAGGTTGGTTAAACTCTACTTACCTTTAGTGAGCCCATGCTGACTAGTCCTGCTCACCTTTTTGTCTTCCATGTGGGCAGAGGTGGCCTCCAGAATGAGGGTTTCCATTACCTTTTCAGGGACTGAAGTAAGCCTGACTGGCTAGTAGTTCCCCAGATCCTCCTTCTTGCCCTTTTTGAAGATTGGTGTGACATTTGCCATCTTATAATCTTCAGGCACCTCTCCTGATCTCCATGACTTTTCACAGATGATTGTGAGCAGCCTGGCTATGATATCTGCCAGCTCTCTCAGCACAAGCTTATTTAATTTACAATGCTGTTCTGTTAAGCAAATATAACCTGCATGTCTAGTGAAAGATAAACTGAACTGTGGACTTTATTCCACTTACTGTATTGACTAGATCTTCATTACCTAACTTCATTATAGAAGCTTAGATGTTTTACTTAGATGTAGACATACTAATCTTGAACTATATTCTATATTGAGTATCTGAGATGAGTGTATAGTTCTCCTGAAAGAGATAAGGAAAGGATGCTTGACTAGGAGTATGCACGTACCTTCAGTTTCTGGTTTAAGGCATAAAAAGATCTGTTATGCTGATGAAAGCAAAGGTGGAAGAGCAGCATGTGAGCTTGTTACTTGTTTTTACTGCCTTGCCTGGGAATTTTATCTGGGTGCCTAAAAACTTAAGCTGAAACTTACTGTGTTTTTCTAAATACTATATAGTACACATAAAAGGCAGTCTCTCCAGCAGACTTCATGCAGTAATGGTTGTAATGCCTGTATCTTCACTTTGAAGTGATGGCAAGCCCAAGGTGGCTCGATTAGAGTTCTGCCTCAAAGCATGTATGTTAAACTTAGGAAAAACGATGCTTGGTGTGCCTGAAAATGAAAAATAGCATGGGACTGTATTCTGGTAGCCATGGGCTCAAGTTTCCCTAGCAGAAGAGCTGAGGCTGAGTTCTGAGCATAATGAAAAGTTGGTCTGTGAAAGAAGCCTACACTGCAGACATAGGAGTTTTAGCCTTGGATTCTGAACAATTCTGTTGCAAAAAAATTCATGTTACTCGTATTGCTTATGTATTTTCATCTGGACACTGTAAGCTTCTCTTGTCAGTTTTCCTAACCTATAAATATTGCTTTGTATTTCCTCACTGATGCTGTTTTCCAACCGAGACAGGTGCTTTTCAGTAACTGTACATTTCTATTCAGTAAGTTAAAACATTGTGTCTGTTCACACTGTAAAACATTATTATAGAATATTCTTATTTATTTGAAAATAGCTGAAATTTTGGAAATTTGTTTTGAAAGAAGGGAGAAAAGTAGTTTTACTCTGAGAACATAAAATGTGATTGATTCTCCCTCTCTTTCCAGGTACTCCCACTGGAAAACAGAATGAAGGACACCACACGTTTCCCACAGGCATTGAACATTGGTATGGGAATAGTCATGGCCTTGTACATCTCATTAGCCACTCTGGGGTATCTGCGCTTTGGGGATGAAGTCAAAGGCAGCATAACTTTAAATCTGCCACAAGATATATGGTAAGTGCATGTGTGATTTAAAAGCAATAATCTAGAAGCAGAAATGCTGCAAAGGTTGTTGCATGCCTCAGTGCTATCAGGCTTAGAACTGGTAGGTACTCTTCTAAAATATACTGTATATACTGTCTCTTTCTTCTACAGTAGAGCTGTGGTCCTAGCCATCGATTTCTTGCATATTACACAGACTTGCTTATGGAGACACATCAATGATCTTTGCTATAAAGTATTCCATCTCTAGCAGGAGCTAGTTCCAGGACTGCTGAAGGAGGGAATATGCAGTTACAACCATCTATATTGCAGTTCTGAAACCAGCTGCTTTTATGTTGGATATCATGGTAATATAGTGCTTTTTTTAGTGGAATCACTGAGCTTAGCAGGTAAACAACTGCAATAGAAGACATTAAAGCTGAATAGATTTGTACTTCAAGTGCAAGTCCATGGATAGTGTATAATAATGGCTTCCTATCAGGAAAATGAAGCTTATGCTTGCCAGTGTCTCAAGGATATTGTAATTTTAATTTAGCTTTTCATTTTTTTTAATGCTGTGGGAGCTCCACATGTCACATACTGCAGAAGCACCAAGGACTTTTTCAACTGGTGCATTGTTAGTCCTGTGTCTGTCCATGCATAGATAGATACTCTTTAACTATTCATTTAAATGTGACTCTAAATTTTTTTAGTACTTTTATGTCTGATGAGCCTAAAATTCGGTCTACCTGGAGTGGACAAGTGTTAAAACCAACAAGCTCTAATGTTGTCATCAAATAATGCCCTACGGGTTATACACTTGCATCTACTTGTTGTTCAATGTCTGTTGTGGCACCTTATTGAAATAGTGAAATCTCAAATTGGGCGAAACAAAAGCTGCTTTCATGAAATGAAGGCTGACTCCTTTTTGAATCTTTGAAAAAGGGAAGAACACATGTAAAGAATGTTCTTAATTTTCAAGTGTTATTTTTCACTCTCTTTTCTTCCTTTTCATTCCTTGGAGTCAGTGTGAGCTATGCATTTTTAATATTCTTAAAAAGTTTTGTTTAATTGCCTGTCTGATTCCAATGTTTAATACATGAAAGTATAATAAAATTTGTCTTGAAGGATGGATTTTTTTTTGTTTGCTAGAATTTTCATCTATTTCTTGTTGTTCTCTTGTTTTTTACTGCTGTTGTAGAAACTGAGATTTAGTCCTGAATTTTTTTCCATTTTATGGGACTGTTTTTTGTTTTGGGGTTTTTTGTTGGGTTTTTTTGTGCTTCTTTTCCTGGTTTTCCCGTGGTTCTGTTTCTTGAGGCATATTGCTCATCATATGTATTTATGTCCATTCATTGTACCTACATGCACATGAGGCTTAACAAGTCCAAGTGCAAGGTGGGGCAATCCCAAGCACAAGTATAGGCTGGGTGGAAATTGGTTTGGGACTAGCCCTCAGGAAAAAGTCTTGGGGGTGCTGGTGAATGAAAAGTCAACTGTGTCCTGGGCTGCATCAAAAGCAGTGTGGTCAGCAGGTTGAGGGAGGTGGTCCTCCCCCTCTGTGGTACTCTGGTGAGACCTCACCTGGAGTGCTGCATCTAGTTCTAGAAAGATTGTGACCTGTTGGAACAAGTCCAGAGGAGACCTAAGATGATCAGCAGGCTGGAGCACCTCTCCTGTGACATGGTGAGGAAGCTGGGGCTCTCCAGCCTGGAGAAGAGAAGGCTTTGTGGAGACCTTACAGCACCTTCCAGTACCTAAAGGGGGCTGGAGAGGGATCTTTCACAAGGGCATGCAGTGATAGAATGAGGGTGAATGGCATTAAATGAAAGGAGGGCAGGTTAAAATTAGATATTAGGAAGAAATTCTTTAAGGATGATGAGGCACTGGAAGATGTTGCCCAGAAAGGTTGTGGATGCTCCATCCCTGGAGGCAATAAAGACCAGGCTCTGAGTAACCTGATCTAGTGGAAGGTGTCCCTGCCCATGGCAGGGGGATTGGAACTGTGTGATCTTTGAAGTTCCTTCCAAGCCAAACCATTCTGTGATTCTATGACATTAAAAAAACCCCAGAAGGCTTCAAATGTTTACTGCATCTCTTCTGTCTATGTGATGCATCTGAAATGGAAAATACTTCTACTATTACCTGGCAGGGCTTGTTATTTGTAAGATTAGTGAAAAGTGTGTTTTAAATGGTAGCTTTGGGTTTATTTTTGCCTTAAGAGAAGTACTGTTAAAGGGAGGAATGTGGAATAAGGTAAGGTTGCTCCTCTGTTGCTTTTTATTGTGCTCGTGCAAGCAACAGAATGAACTTTATTCTGCATCCCTGCTGTCTAACAGAGCTGTTCATATATGAGTTTTCAAATAGCTCTTGGCTACAGTGCAGATATCATGATGATATTTATCCTGATGGCTTTGCAGGCCGAATGCAAAGAAAGAGATAATAAAAGAGATGGAAACTGGTACTCTATACGGTGGGGAATTGGCATTATAAGTTTAATATCCTCGAAGCTACTCAGGGCACATATATACAGATAACAAAGTCATCTGTTTTTGCCTTACCTTGGATAGTACCCCAGAGCACCAAACAAAATTAGGAGAAGCAGCTCAGTGGTGCACCCAGGAGTTGTGATGTACGATGCTGTGGCTGTGCAGTACTGTGAGTCTACCTGATATAGTACTGAGAGGGCAAATGGTTCCAATTAACTGTGCTAGCCAAACAAATTTCCAGTGAACCATATGACAATATTTTGCTGTTTGGTCGTCACATGAAAAGCCCTGGAGTTGCCAGTTTGAACTGGAGAAATGCAAGAAGCAGAGGAGATGTTTTACAGGAAGGCAGTCACGCGAAAGAGCTTGGAATGTAGCTAAGCAGTGAGACTTGGCTTATGAGTTTAATTCCAGCTGGACAACCTCTGTCTTAAAAATAAGCCTTTCCTGATAAAGAAAAATTCAATTTAAACTCTGCTGCTTTCTGAGTTTTATTTGATGTCCTCACAGATGAATTCACTGGAAGGCATACACAGGCCTTGGATTGGTTAAATTCTTAAGTTTAATTTAAATAGAGGACTGCTTATATTCTTAAAAATATTCAGCTAGATTGGTGCTTTTGGAGGGCCTTTTTTTGATGCAGTTCTAGTTTAGATTGTGTTTGGGAGTACAGATTGTCACTCAGCATAATGTATCACCTAGAAAAGAGTTTCAGCTTGTTTTTGCTGGTCTTTGTCAACTGTTTTTGAATCAAGGAATTTTGTTTTATCACAATAAATAATATTTCTTGTTTTATGTACAGTTAGCTGCATGGAATATCTTAGTAATTATTGTCACGTGGCAAGTCCTGCAGGATTTGCAAATGTAGAAAATGGAAAATTCTGCTTTAGTACTTAGCAGTGTCCTTCGTTTGGGTCTCATAGAATCATAGAAGGATTGTGCTGGGGAGGACCTTTAAAGATCTGTTCCAACCTCCTGCTGTGCGTAGACATATCTTTCACTAGACAAAGTTGCTCCAAGCCCTGTCCAACCTGGCCTTGAACACTTCCAGGGATGGGGCATCCACAGCATCTCTGGACAATCTGTGCCAGGGAGTTGCCACCCTCATGGTAGGAAATTTCTTCTTTATCCTTGGTTGGGTACTCATCTTCTTGACACTGAATAAGAAGGTTCTTTCCACCATCTGTCCTGTGTTAAGATGTAAGTGACAGTCTTTTTGCAACAGTTTCTGTACTGTGAATCCTTAAGGTTAACTGCCATAGAAACATTATAGCTTATTGAAGTTAGATAGGAGTTTATATGATACTAGTTCAAGAGGAAGTTTAGCATAATTAATGCCCTGTTTGGTCTAGCTGTATCGTTATGCAGGTTTTATTATACTACTTGCCAACGTTTCTACCCTTAAGATAGGTACCATGAAATCTAAAATGTAGAATTGGAAAGAGGTTTAGGACATATGAATGATTTAGATTTTTTTTTTTAAAAGGTAGCCTAAGGAGGCAGCTTTATCTGATTGGAATATAATATTAAATTACTAGTAAAATCACTTCAATAATAGAAAAATTGTTTCCCAGTTTGGAAAGTTTAAATCCTTGCATAGCTATAGAAAAATAGTTAGTGTAATGGAGATGCTTACTTTGGACTATTGTGTGTTTAAAGCTTTGAATTCTGTTTTTGAGTATCTCTGTAAAATTATTTTTGTAAAGGCTTGGGGTGGTCTGAAGCATGAGGATTAGAGGTGAATTGTGGGTAGCTGGTCACTTTTTCTTTCTTTAATAGCTAAAATCCATCTAAGCTTCTGGAATAAGGACAGTCATGCAGACCTGATAGAAAAGTGACTCTTTTTTTCCTCTAAATTTCTAAAAGCTGCTTAGCAATCAAGAAGTGTGTCACAAAAGCAGTGGCTTCTGAACTAGCTGTGCCATTATGTCACCATGGAAATTGATGTAATAGTTTTTATCTCAATTTGAATATGCCTTTGGGCCTTCATTGAGTTCTGTACAGTGATGGTCAAACCTTTGATAGAAATAATTTAGGGCCTATTAGTCCAAATCTATTTTTAGTTGAAGTGTATTTTTCTTTTTTCCGCCATATATGCACTTTAAATTCCTTCTCTGTATTTGTTCATCTAACAACAAGATGATTGGCTTGTTAGCAGTCTTTCAGTGTCATAAAAAGCAGAAAACTTACTGAACTAGCTGGCAGCCATAAGATGAGAAACAGCTAAGACTAGGCTGAAGGGGCTGTTCAGTTTCAGCAGCTATATTCCTCTGCTCCAAACTACTCCAGTGTACCAAAACCATTACTGACTTACTGCTCAGCACTTCCTTCAATATGTTGAAGGAAGGATGGTGGAGGCATCCTGTTGTGGTGAGAAGTAGCTGAGCTGTCCGGATACAAATTTTGCCATGTCATGCCATTTAGCCATAGGACAATGTACCAAAAGCAGTCCTGGCTGTATTTTATTTGCTAATAAGATACAGACTCTAATACTCAAAGGGGGAATGCTTTGAGTGACCCCTGCTAAGCTTTAAGAGATACAGAGATGAAGGGGCTATTTGTTTCCCTACTGCTGCTGTTTTTTTCTTTTCTTACTGATGCATGTTGACTTTGCTTCTGTTGAACCTCCTTTTAAGGTGTGAAGCAAAAAAAAAAAAAAAGTATCATCATCTTCTGTTAAAACAGGCTGTTTGTGAGAAATATTCTCCTCATTTGTGGACACACAACACACCATGGCAAATGAGCCAAACCCTTACCCAAAGTTTTGATCGTGTCCTTAGCTGCATTCTTAGAAAGAAAATCATACAAAGTGACTCATGTCTCCTATCAGTTCGGTGAAAGAAGAACTATGACATATGCTTGTAGTTTATGCAGCATGGATTAAAAGTGCATCTAAGTTTAAAACATGACAGCATGGACAATTCTTTGTCACTTGTTTACTCAGCCACAAGCAGCAGTGGTAAGGGTGTATATACTTCTTGTTTATTTCAAGATTTACTCTGGTTGGCTTATCTTTTGTAATTTCTTAGACAGTTACAGTGTTACCTTCTTATTTGCTGGGGAAAAATACATTTTTCATATATATATATATATGAATATATGTATATGTAATCTTAGTGCCATTAGCAAGCTAAATTTTTTATGAAGAGTTTGCAACTTACATGAATGTCTGTAAATGTTTTCAACAGGTTGTATCAGTCTGTAAAAATTCTGTACTCCTTTGGGATTTTTGTGACCTATTCGATTCAGTTCTACGTCCCTGCGGAGATTCTAATTCCAGTTGTCACCTCCAAAGTGAAGCACAAGTGGAAATTATTCAGTGAGCTTGTGGCGAGGGCACTATTAGTCTGCTCAACCTGTAAGTATGTGGAGAACACCCATGAAAAAATTGCTGTTACACGTTGTTGGGGCTTGTTTATTTAAATATGTTTTGTTGTTTATTTTTCCAGAAGCTAGCAAACCTGAAAATTTTATTTCAACAGTTCACTATGTTTTGACTTTCATGAACAAATGTTTCTAATTCTGTATTTCTGTTTTGACCAGACTTGTTTAGTAGGTGTGACCAATTATTTGACAACCATATCTTTTGCCAGTAATATTCTTAAGTTGCTAACTTGAAAATAGTTTTTTTTTCAAATGAAAGTTTTTAAGCGAGACACACATTGCTCATACACATAAGTGTTTATCTGTGTGGTCTGCAGTACCTGCTGTCAAGGAGAAATCCTTTCTCTGTTCTGTTGATCTGAGGATTAAGGCTAAGGTGAGCTGATCTGTATTGATGAAATAGCACTGACAGACGTGGATGTCTGGTCACAGGGTTCATGGAGGGCCACTTATTTTAGCTGGTAATGCGTCAGAGTAGTTTTGCATCTTTGCCCTCACTGCCTGTTACTTGTATTGTCTTTCTTGCTTGTCCCCTACTCTTTCTATCCCTCCTACTGTGTCCCTGCTTTCTCACAGCTAGTCTTTGATATCATAGATACTGGTAGGAGTCAGCAGTGCTCACTAAATGTTGAGCATGGTTTCATCTAGGAATTGATAGTGCTGAAGCTAATGAACTGCAGAGCAAGTTTAGGTTTGTCTTGACAGCTCCTATCTAAGGTGCTGAATAACATAGGAAACTTTTCTCAAAGATGTTATTAAAAATTTGTTTCTAGTACAAAGCTGGCTTTTTGACTCCACTATTTGTATTGAAATGCACTGTTAATACCTTAAAACCAAGCTAAATTGCCAAACAAACAAAAAAGTGCTAAGCCTTGTTTTATAGGGAAAAGTATTGATGAAAAAGAAATTTAATTTTTGTTGCGTCCATTCTCTTGGTGAATGCTGCTCAGTAGCTCGTGTGCTGGATGACAGCTAAGACATGTTGTCAAAAAAGCCTTTAATGTCCAATGAGATCTTCCTAAGGTCAGGTCTGTTGAGTAAAACAGTTTAATGTTGGTGCAATTTAATTACTACAGTCTGCAGAGGGAAATGCCATTGATCTAATAACTTGCTGCTCTGAAAATAAATCTGCTCTGTGAAATTTAAAAGTGGTCTTGAATAATGAAGTGCAAATCTCCTGAAGCACCATATAGCCTGTGTTCTGCTTCAAGGGTTCAAAGCATTAAGATTTTAAGACTGAGGATAGATGAATAGCTCTTGTAACACCTGAGCAACATCTAGATCAAAATGCTTCATGGTCCAAAAATTTTTTTAGTGTCTCTCCAGGACCCCAGTGAGATCTCCAGGTTTAACAGGACCTTGGTGTCATGAGGCCCTCAACTTCCACTCATTCTCTATTGCCCTTTATGTGCTCCTTATCACCTGCCCTGTTAATGATGCCACAATAGAATTGAAAAGCTAAAAATCTTGTAGATCCAAACTGTTGTTTACAGCCTGAGGTTTTGAGAGTTTATAGGTGAAAGATATTTTCAGATATGTGTCTGAGAAGAGCCAGTCGTGAATAGGCTTAAATGCACATTTCCCTGTTTAACTTGGGAAAATTATAAATGACTTAATGATCTTCAGCCATAGGTTTTAGTTTTGTTTTGTTTTCTTAATTTTATTATCAGCCTTTAAAATTACTGGGTAGTCTGGAAAGGAAAAACTAGGGAAGAGCCTTCAAGAAAAGAAAGAAGTAAAAGGAAGAAAATTTGCACTATGTAGCATTAGAATGCTATATCTTTATTTCTCTGAAAAAAGTGTGTGTAGTAACATTGGACCTGGTTTATGCTTTTGAAACTTACTTGTGATGTGAATCTCTAAAGTGGACTTGCTGAAATGTTACAGGTGTCACTGGGATATTTGAGGATATCGAATTGTTTGCTGCAGGGCACAGAAAAGCAAAATTAAAAGTTTGCGCTTAAAATTTTGATATTTGCCAGGCTATTGTATGATATGTTGTATTTATCCTAGTTGTCATTTCAGGTTTTTTTTTCGAGTGGTTTATACAAATTGGGTGCATGTAGTATATACAATTACTTTTTTCACCGATGACTGTGTAAGCTCTCATGCTTACATTAATCTTCTGTTTGTCATTTTTCATTTAAGCACTGATGTTAAACAGAACTGATACAAATAATGTTTCACTTTCACTA
The DNA here is from genome assembly GCF_000695815.1 of Acanthisitta chloris. Taxonomy (NCBI): domain Eukaryota; kingdom Metazoa; phylum Chordata; class Aves; order Passeriformes; family Acanthisittidae; genus Acanthisitta; species Acanthisitta chloris. The sequence goes on from NW_008686370.1 coordinate 27,119, forward strand.
AGCGCAGGACATGGTTCCTAAAATGGTTCAGAAAGTGTTTCTTTAATAGAAAATTAAAATCCAAAACCTTTTAAATTGAATTTCAGAAATTAAATGGTTTTGATATCAATGGCTGAATATGTTGTAATGTCTGGGCCATTCAGAGATCATACACTGATTAAAGGGACTCAGCTTTTTTTGAAAATAATTCTGTGAGAAGAGAATTCAGCTGTGTTGCTAATAATGCATTAGCTTTTTAAGAGAAGACTTGGAAAAACAGTTACTAGTAATTTTGGGGGGTTTTACATTGATCAAAAATTAGGTCATTGTTTTATTGTTGCAGTATATGTTGTTAGGAAAAAGCATAACCTGTGGTCTCGTTTTGTGTGGGTTTGGGGGGGGTTGTTTGGGTTTTTTTGTCTGGTAAGGTTTATTTTATGGAAGGACTTGACAATTACATGCACCAAAAAGCCATAGGTGTCACTTAGGGCTTCTTATTCTTTACTCGCTCATTTTTGGATAGTTAGCATTGCAGAAGGATGATCACAGGTATCTTTCGCATTTTTAGATTTAAATGTTTTGCTTCCTCTGCTTTTGTTTCACAAACGAGACCTTATCTGTAGCATCCTGTGGGAAATACACTTGACCCCTAATGTCTGCAGTCTGAGCCAAGCCTTCAGGTTTGTGACAGGGAGGAGTGTACCCAGCCCAGCATGGCTGGGCTGACTGGTTGTTGCTATCGGGATAGGTTAGTCTTGGCTCGCTAAGCCATTCCCAAGGAGCAGTGAGATTATTTGGAAACTCTTTCTGGACAGAATTGATATTTAAAGGTATTCAGAAGATTGGGTTTTACCATATTGGAAAGGAATTTACAAATAGATGTAAGAATAATGTTCACAGTAGCTGTCTTAAATTTCACGTCTGTTCTTAGCAGCCTTTTCCAGACTCTGACATTCCCTTATTCAAGGTAAAGGCAAATACCAAGGAATATTTTTGCTGGGAGAGTCCTAGACTGGCAAAGACATGCTTTTCCTTTTGTTATAGCCCCTTGTTTGTACTTTATGAACAAGGAAACAGTGAGTGCAAATGACTTGGCAGACCTTGTTCCCTATAGCTTTTTTCCCTTCTTCCAATTTAGTTTAATGTTAAAATAACATTTTAGTATTGCATGGGTAAAAATGCAAGTCAAAGACTTTCGAATTTTAAGAAAGAGGAGGGAAACGGGGAGTTTCTGCTTCATTTCATAGTGAACTATTTAATTTGAAAAAGACATACATTTCTTCATTTTTGCTTGGATTTCACTATGTGTGGTGCAGCAGGTTGGATGATCACACCATACATGCTAAATCTTGACACTTGGCCATTGTTTTACAAACCGAGATGAACACCTTGTGCACTGAGTCTGAAGGGATGACCTAGGCTTATGTTAAAAGCCTAGAGCTGGAAACTGGGTTTGGTAGCTGTTGAAAGCAGGTGGGTGTATTTCTAGCTAGCTAGGCAGAAATAGGATTGAAAGTTGAACTAAGCATCACTGTGGTGGGCAAAATTAGAAATTAGGAACACATTCAAATAGAAGGAATAGGACAAGAGCCACCATGGGATTTGGAAAGCACTGAGAACAGTTATGTGAGCGCAGTATTGTGTGGATACTCACTAACTGCCTTTGGGTTGTGCTTGGAGGTTTATCACTACAGGAGTGCTCCATGTAGATGATAAGGATTTCCAGCAGCTGCTTGGAGTCTCTGCCTGATGGCTTGCCAGCTTTGGCTTTTGGTAGATCAGTTCAGCTTGTGGTAATAGTTACAGACACTCCTCGTAAGACTTAAGAGGACAGAAAATCTCTGATCGTGCTCCGACAGTACAACCACATCCTTGTGGTTTCAGTAGGTTCTGTTACTGTTGCATATGCATTTTTATTTGAAGGGTAAATGCTTTTCGTTAATTTTTCTCACAGGTTTTGCGTACCGTTTGTGGTATTTGAGTGTCAGATAACTTCAGTACTTTGAAATATTATTCAGGGTGGAATTCTTATAATGTTGAAATTATTTACCCTGATTTTATATATGTAAAACATATCACAGCAGAATGGTCTAATGTTAGTATTCATCAAAACCTTACAAAGCCAAGTGGTTTAGTCCTTCCTTTCAGTTCTTTGCTTCAGCTGACATCAGATCTTCTTTAACAGTGGCTCTGACATGGAGCCAGACAAGATATTAATTGAAAATTCTTGTGTTTTAAAAGCCTTAAATAGAAAGTTAAGGTTGTAAATTAAATTCCTGAATAGTTAAAACAAGTCCTGCTTTATATGTTGGAGTTTTTTTATTTACTACTTCAAGTGTAGGTTGGACTTACTTCTGTTCAGGTGTTAATTAGGATTGTGTGAATAAATTCAGATTTTGAAGTGCAGCTCTTTTCCATAAAAAATTTTGTAAGTAGGGGACAGGCGGAAAAGTAAGGGCTTGAATATATTACTGGAGATACTCAAGAACTACCTGGATGCAATTCTGTGCAAGGTGCTTTAGGATGACCCTGCCTTGAGCCAAGAGGTTGGACCAGAGGACCCACTGTGATCCCTTCTATTCAATCCCATTTTCCCTTTCTAACAATAATTTTAAAAGTCTGCTTTTATTGTTTTGTTCCAGTTTGTTTTCCATCTCTGTGCATACAAATGTAATGAAGTGGTGATAATGAAAATTCTTTGTCCAAATAACAAATATGTATATATATCTGTATTCTAGCTCATGGGAAGTGAACTATGTTTGTAATATTTCAATAATTCATGACTTTGTGTCTCTCTATTATTTAAGGCCATTATATTTCTATGCATGAACTGGCTTAGAAGAGAAGGTCATTTATGGGGTGTCATCTTAAATGTCATACACGAGCCAGTGATTTTCTGTCATGCTTATTGGAGGAGCAGTTATTTTCATATGTACTCCTTATGCATTTTACATCTGTCCAATGCTTCATAGACTTGAGATTTCCTTTAAGATACAAAGATTCCTAAGGGGGAAGTAAAGGTACCAGCAGATGGAAAACCACCCTTGTTTCTTAGTGCCCAGTTAAGAGGAAAGAGGTAACAGTGCTTGGCATTTTAAAAATCTCCCTGCTTTTTCCAGGAGATGGACATATGTCTTCCTTCCTCCCTTTTGCTAAGCAGCAACACAGTTGAAAAGCTATATTAAGTTAATGGGAATACCAAAAGTAATAGCATGCCATACTTTGCTTACTTGGTTAATCTGAGTTAAATATTATTGAATATTTATCTGTACTTTTTCACTTGATAAGGTGAAAAATGTAATGTATGTGTAGTGATAAGGAGCAACACGGATTTAGAGTTACAGAAGGTCTAAGGAACCTGTAGCACAAGTGGCATCTCATTCAGTTTTTAATCCTTATGTTTTCAACATTGTGCTCAAGGATCCTTTAGTTTGTCTATTCCTGTTGCATCCTGTAAACTTTTTTCCTTCTAATTTTTTTTAAACCTGGAAGTTTTCTTAGACCTGACTTGCTGTATGGTCCGAGACCTTTGTCCTGGTAGAACAAGAAGAGCTGTGTTATAGAGTTTAAGAGATGGAGGGAGGAAAGGAAATAACTTTACATTTTTTGATGTTTTTATGATACATTGTCTCGGTTTGAGAGACAGGTGT
>NW_008686371.1:0-14765 GCF_000695815.1 Acanthisitta chloris
AGAGAGAGACTCTTTGTTAGGAACTGCGATGATGGGACAAGGGATAGTGGGTTCAGACTGAAGGAGGGGAAGTTTAGGTTAGATATTAGAAAAAAGTGTTTTCCTGTAAGGGTGGTGAGACACTGGCACAGGTTGCCAAGGGACATGGTGGGTGCCCCAACCCTGGCAGTGTTCAAGGCCAGGTTGGATGAGGCCTTGATCAACCTGGTCTAGTGGGAAGGTGGTGTCCCTGCCTATGACAGGGATTGGGACTGGATTATCTGTAATGTCCATTCGAACCCCTCAAATTCTATGATTCTATGATATCAATTGTATTTAAATTTATTCTTGTTATTAATATTTATAATATTTACATTGCACTTATGATTTGTCACCTTGTTATTATTAGGTGAAGGAATTTTAAGGTGCATCAGAAATGTTGTACTCTACTGCTGTACAGCTCTGGTTTTGGTTGACTTGCCACTGTCCTAAAAGCAGTTCTCTTTTGAAATGTATTTAAGATATTATATTTTTGGGATAGCAGAGTGAAAGAGGATGTATGAACAGGGATATCTGTGCCCTCATTTTCTGCTGAGTGAAGTTAGAATACCATAGATTTATGATAAACACTCAGTTCGGAAGAACAGTAAAAGAGGATGTAGCAAAATGAGTTGGAATTACAATACTGTTATGATTTTCTTATTTATCTTTTGTATTAATACTTGGATTTTTCTTGACTTGTTTTTTTTGTTTGTTTGGGTTTTTTTGTGGGTTTGTTGTTCATTTGGTGTTTATATTGTTTTTGAAGGAAAGGGAGCAAACCAAAAGTCTTGTATACTGAAAATTCATGAGCGATACACTTCTTTCCTTAGGCAGCTCTTTATGGTTGTGGCTGCTGGGCTGAAAATACAGGAGCTCATACCCCTTACTCCACTGCTGTGAGTACTTCAGGTATTTGCTACTTTTATGAATATTTCACAAAGTTGCTATCTTTCTCTGTAATTAGTTTGTAAATTACAAATAAATTACTTCTATGAAGGGCAGATTAAAATATCAACATAATTTCCAAACTATATTCTCCATTTGTATCGTTTATTTGGATTTATATATGTCAGTAGTGTTTTTAAGTCCATGAGTTAATCTCTTTTTGGTTGCTTATATTGCCTTTTTTACTTAATGAACAACCATGTGAATTTTTATCCTGTTTTGCATTGCACTGAAAGGAGGTGCTGTGTTTGTTATGTGTTAAGGAACCTGTCCTGTAAGGAAGGGCTGTTCTAAGCCCAGTCTTGTGTTAAAAACAGAATGCCTCTGGGACCAGAAGCCTTCTGTGAACAACTCAGATAATCAGAGGGTCCATTGGATACAAAAATGCTACAAACAGCATTTTTCTCTCCAAAATACTTAATTAGTACTTCGAGTGAGTAGTTCAAGGAATTTCTTCATGTCTCTTTTCCTGTCAAGGGGAAGGGGAAAAGGCAAAACTAAATTATTAGAATAAGTGTACCAGAAAATATTTATTCAGATATTGTGAAAGTAAAGTAAGAATTAGGGTGTCTTTTCTCTTTGGAAGGCTCAGGGCCCTGGACACACAGAAGAATTGTGTTCTCAGATGTTTGTCACACAGAGCTTTCTATCCCTTAGCATGCTGAGCACCTTTCTAACTTTCCCTTTATTGAGGTCTTTCTTGCAGTGTTGAAAATTTGTGTAGATGTTCATCCTTAAGTTCAATGTCAGTTAATAGCAAGTGTCCCTTGTAGTACTTAGTCCAGGGAAAGTTCTGCTGAATGCGGAAGTGTCAGAAGATGTTTCTACTCAAGGAACACATGACTGATTTTAGTTTAATAAATGCTTACCTATGTTAAAATGTATTTGGACATTGGGGACCACATTAATTAGAGAGTATAAGTCCAATATTAGATACTGTTTGTGGAAAAGCTGAGAAGGACACATTCATTTAGTTTTTTAAAGCTGTTTTTAACCAAGTCAGCTGGATTTGAAGTCTGTGCAAGCATCCTGATACACTTAAGGAGATGTCTGGGTTTAATGATGGCCTCCTCTCTTTTACTGGTACCAATTTTATGTAGTGGTAAATACTTTAATGTTATACTATTTATAACTACCACACAGACATATATATATGTATACACACACATATACACATATATATGTTTCTTTGGTTCAAGTCTTCCAGCTTCCATGACATTACCCTGATCCCAATCCCAGTTAATTGAACTAGCCTGCTGGCTGTCTATGAAGCACGACCATCTGTTTATTCACTGATTTGAAATTCAGACTAGTGGTGTTTAATTAAACTCTTGTTTCTGGTTTTCCTTTAAAGTAAGCAAGGGTATGTCTGTGAGAGAGAGGGAGATAGAAATGTTTACAGGAAGTGAGAACTCTTCTGTAATCAATACCATTCTTTTTTCCATTTTCAGAAGCTCATAATGTTTTATTTTATAATGTACTTTGTTTAGCACAGTTTCAAAATATATTGATGCCTGACTCTTGTTTAAAATACGAACAGCCAACAATGTGAACCATGAAGTTAATTAAGGGTAGATGGATGGAAAAATTAAGTTATAGGAAAAGTTGAAAGAATGAAACTTACAGTTTGGATGTATCGCAACAGGAGATGGGAATGGAGACAGAAACATCTGCAAATATTCAGGTGAAACTGCTGTGGCTGAGCAAGAAAACGATGCTTTAACATACATCATTGTTAAATGAGATTTTTTGAAAATAAAGGTACTGTCTAGATTCTAGAAGGTGCTTTGATTTGGATAGCTCCAAGGTTGACTGTGCTTCCTGTAAGAAGATAGTCATTGTCATTCGGTGTTACCAAAAAAAGACTGAACTCTGTTAGTCCTCCCTCTTGCAGGTTTCTACATGGATTTTGTGTAGACATATATTTTGAAAAAAAAAAATCAACAAATGAGTCTTGCATGTTATGTGTAAATAAAAAGTGTGTGCATGCACATTCATTCCATATTTCATTTTACATACATTTACACCTGTATGTAGAAACACTTAAAATATGCACATAAAGTAATGGAAATTTACAATGAGTTGAAATTTTTGTGGTTTTCCAATATAATATTTTTGTTTTAATTTCACATGACTCTTCATTTTAATTTGTCTTTAAGTGGTAAATTGGCAAAATCTAAACTTTTCTGCAAGTAATTATTTTTTATGCTCAAGCTGATTGAATACACTGGGTTGAACAAGAGCTCCAGATAGTTTGGAGTCCTGTTTCAGATAAAGGGTGTTTGCAGGTCTCCAAGGAGAAGTATGGGACTGGGAAAAGCATCTTCATGGCATTATCCAAGCTTCTAACAATTTGTGATATTGGGACTTGATAAGCTGGAGAGATATTTGTTTTGAATAGATCAGGGTGGCTTCTTCAAGATTGCTAATTTCTTTTTCCTCTTAGTAGACCAGTTATTTAAGTCTTGCGGTGAATGTTTTCCTTACTCTGTGGTGGTTTACCTTTGTAGAAGCTTTCTTAGAAAAGGAAAAGTGCTTATTTAAATGCCACAGTAGGCTTTATTGAGTTTTTAAAGATTTTGTTCTAAAATCTTTCTATTGAAGCTTCAGTTGGAGACATGTCTTTCAATACCTTCCTCATAAAAAAAGGGGAGTGTGTGGGGGGGATATGTCACTATATAAATACTTAAAAGTACTTCTAAGTTCCTTAGCTTTCTTTCAATGGTTGTGTATTATGTGAAGACATCTTGAATCTTCTGTTGGCCCTGTGGCTGCTGGCAGACTTCCTGCTTTTGCCTGTTCAGGGAGGATCTGGTATAAGTTCTTATGCCTTTTAGCAAGTTGTTTCTTAAGAATTTTTGGCCATCTTCATCATGATTTTGTACTGAATGTGCCAAAGGTGGTGGTTCTGGACTTGTTTGGGCATGACTTCAACTTTTTGAAGGGTAATTTCATACCTCTAGGAGTTACTTGGCCTTGTTGTTTAACCACACTGTCTTTGGTTTTATTTTTTTTGGCCTTTCAAAAGTTACTTCAAGGTTTATGAAATACAAGAGATTGTAAAACTCATATTTTATGGTTATAATTTAACAGGGCCTGGGACAGCTCAAATCAATAGATACTTTCTAAAGACAGGACGGGAGATTATGGAGCTTAGGAATGATGACATATAAATAGCCTTAAATTCGAGGTTTATTCTGTAACTCTCAGTCTAAAATTCAGTTTCTGTGTAAACAAGTAGTACCTTTCTAATTTTTTCAATCAGTTTTGATATACGAACTGAATTAGATTAAAATAATTTTTTTGGGGGTAAAAAACATGGTCGTGGAACTTTATTGGCAACTGAAGGATAAATATTTCAGGAATTCTGTGTCTCAGTACCTGTAGTAAAATTCAAGAAATTCAGGGAATATTGCAGTTTCAGTCATAGCCATGGTACCTGGGCAACCTTGACAGTGACATCTACCAGCACAATACAAGTCCCATTCCATGCAAGAATGATTGTAGAAGCTGAGGGAAAGCTCATAAATGAGATGAATATGACCAGTGGCCTTTATTTAGTATAAATGCAAGTAACAGCTAAGCTGGGTTTTGGATCAACATAGTATAAGCCAAATCTTTGGTGTTTTAAAGCTTTTGCATGCATGTGCGCACACAGACACAAACAAAACAGCCTCCCCTTTAAGTAACTCTACCACCTCCCCAAAAAAGAAGCCAAAACCACACTCATAAGGCCACTTGGAACTCTTTAGTGAATGTTTTCTGTTGGTATATGAATGTAAACAGAGGAAGATGGGTATTATTTGAAGGGAAAACATTTGTGAACAGAACCCAACCGCAGGAGGAACAATAGTCCATTTCTTGGCTGCACTTAAAGAAAACGTTTCCTATTTTTTCCTGAATAGCATAGGAATCAAAGACTTTGTGCATATTCTCCTCATTCCAAGTAATATCAATTGTGACATTAAATCTCCTCCCCAACTGAAATATCAGTGATGATTAGGAGTATTTGTCTACTAACTGTGCCAAAAGTAATACTAGTGGGGTAATGAGTAGGCTGTCTCTTTCCTGGGAGATAAGTTGAAAAGTAGTTGTTCTCTTTGGATATAGAGAATCTTAACTATGAATATGAAGGTAAATATAAATGTTACTGTAGCAGTGAACATGTGAGGCTTTGAAAGTGCAGCTATAAATGCAATTTTTGAGTGAAAGTGTATAGACTAGGAATGATATGCTGCATTTGTTTTTCCAGCATTACTACAGTAGGTAGCAGAAAGTATAGTTATCCATTTGTCATGGATGGGGATGTGCTTGGTGTCTAGGTATCAGCTATTGCAGCCAGCAAACCTTTCAATATTGCCTTGCTGAAGACAGACAGAAGGTCTTGCATTATTTACAAAATGCAGAACTCTGTGACAGGAAGTTGCAAAATCTCCAGCTTTTACTAAAATCCATTTGAGGAGACTATTTGATACAAGAAAGGCGCATAGGATGTCCTAGGGAGAATTTAAATGGGGCCTAATTATGGTTTATAATCCTGAAGAGGAAGGAGTAGAATCCCTAAATACATTATTTAATACATTAGTCTGTTCCTGACTGAATGCAAGTCAGGTACAGATAACAGCAATGTTTTAGGAATGCATATACAGACTGTATTTGTTCTGTGTAAATAAGGAGAATGTGCTCAGCTCCCTTAACAATTTCTTGTGTTAGTGAATTCACTAAAATCCTGAAGGACTGTTAAGATCTCTGGTCAAAAGCAGTGGCCTCTGCTCTCAGAAAGGCATCTTAGAGATTTTATCATAATACTTTAAAAGCTGAGTTGGATATACATATGTATGCATGATGCATCATTCCTTGAAGTGAAAAATAGCACACATTGTGAAGAATCACAGAATTGTTTAGTTTGGAAGGAACCTCTGGAGGTCTAGTCCAGCCCTCTGCTTAACGAGAGTTCTCTTGTTTTTGAAATCCACATCAATAAGGAAAGAAGTACATTCACTCTTCCTTTTCCTGCTCAAACTTTTACTTTTTGATCATATCTCTTTTGATCTCTCCAGTCCACTGTGTGCCTCATGGATGCTTTTGCAGGCAAAACAGAGCAGGTAGTGTGGAATAGGAAGTGACACCTATGGAAGATGGCCTGTGCTTCTTAAACTAGTTGTTGAGCTGTGCTCTCAGTCAACATTTTTGTCTCATTATGGAAGCCATTATCTATAGATTGTTACTTGAGAACTGATTCTTGACAGGAACCACAGTGATGTGCAAATCCATGTAGTAAATGTTTTTCAGGGAAGCTTTAAGGCAAATAAATTGACTTTTGATGTAGGACTCGGGCTTTGTGATTCCATGTCTTGAGGGCAGTAGTGTCTGTGCTAAGATCCAGTGAGTGGATACCTGTCCCAGTGCTGTTTCATGGAATCATAGAATGGTTTGGGTTGGAAGGAATCTTAAAGACCACCTAGTTCCAGCCTCCCAGCCATGGGCAGGGGCATCTTTCACTAGACCAGGTTGGTCCAGGCCCTATCCAACCTGGCCTTGAACACTTCTAGGGATGAGGCATCCACAGCCTCTCTGGGCTATGTGTTCTAGTGAATTACATTTATAATATAATTATAAGTCTTGCTTCAAGCTCACATGCGTTATTAGGCCTTATGTAACACACAAACACAGCATTGTCTGTCTGGCCTGTGTCCTGAGTCCATGGTCCAAATGCCCAGAGCAATTTCACATGCAAATCTTGTATCCTGGGCAGATTGTTTGAGCTATGCTATGTGAGATAGATATTATGATACAGTTAATCTCTTTGTAGAAATATGTATTATCTCTCAAAATCAGTCTGGTCCTGTAATATTTGGGGAATAATAGGTAATGTAATGCATCACAGATGATGCAGCTGCATATAGAGAAGAGTTATGTCATTGTTGCCATGAACCAGAGGGCAGAGGAAGAAGAGGTCTATCTCCAGACAGATCAGTATTTACCTCTGAAGTGAGTGCTTCTGTCAAGAGTTCATTCAGCCTTTGTGTCCAGATGCTGCTGCAGCATGTGGTGTCTGAACTAGCTCACCAGCATCACGAGGCTGGGTGAAGGGGGAGGAAGCAACAGGCAGGGATGATTTGTGGGAATGGTAGTGTTAAGAAGCTGTCACTTAAACACAGTACCGCAGTGTTCAAAACTGTTTGTCCACAAAATGATCAGAATGGTGGTTTGAATCCCCTTTGGAAAGGTTGTTGGGAAGCAGAACTGGATGGACGCAATAAGGAGTGCTTGATTGCCTCTTGAAATTTTAATTGGACTTATGTAATAATATATTGTAAGCATGAAGTTGCATTGGCTTGTGAAAGTTGTAGCCTCCAGCCCATGGCTCACAGAGTGCTGTGTTCGTAACCTGGAGCAGCAGCCAGCTGTGCAGTGCTGCCTCTTTCTGTGAACACTTAGTCCTGTTCCTGTTTGCTGTGCCTTGCCCAAGTGGCTTGAAATGGATGCAAGGATATAAAGTTAAGTGTTTGCTTTTTCCTTTTCAGTTTAACTGAAATTATCTTTGCAAATATAGGAAATGTAAAGAAGAAGGTAAAATGCACATCCTCTTTCAGGGATCTGTGTTTTTTCTTCATTCTTGCCTCTCTTGGAGGTGTATCTAAAATCCTTGTTCAAAAATAATTGAAATAAGTACTTTTTTTTAATAGGTGAGATTATCTGCCATTTCCCACTACTTAGAAACAAAGGATCCATACAGTTGGCGTATTGCACCTCTTTAGCTTTTTTTTTAAAATTCTTATCTGTAAAATTGTAGAAAAGCTGAACAAGTTGTATTTCAGTAATACTCATTTATTTTGCCCATATTAAAAACTAGCCATAGAGAGTGTTTTCCCACCTTTCCTTAGAGAAGATACTTCAGACACAGTTTGTCTGGATGTTGAATTTGTCTTTTGTTATCTTTGAAACCTGCCCAAATTTACTAAAGTTTCAACCTTTTGGAAAATTTCCATTTCATATCCTTAGTAGGTGTTCGTTAGTTGGGAAGGTAAATCATCTAAGGATATTCTGTCTGCAACAAGAATGTGCTCCATTGATCCCTCTAGGATCTTTAGGAATTGGACATGACTTTGTTCGCAGGTGTTCTTCCTGGCAGCAGGTCAGTAAGTTACAAATTTCCCCTACTAGTATAAAGACAAGATGTAGCAGCTGATAGGAGTACAAAAAGCTAAAAGTTATGCAACTTTAATTTAATACTGTGGTGCATTATGCTAGGCTGCAGCATTTTATGTCTCTTCAGAATTCTACATTGAATTTTTAATTTAATATGTGACTAGCTGTATCAGTGTCTTGCCAGCCAAATATTTTTATTGTACTGTGTTTTGTTTCTAAAAATAATTGGCTTGCAAGTTTTGAGTCAGCTCTTTCTAGAGATGCTGGAAATGGTAAGCAGAGCTTACTAACATACAGGTTTCACTGTGTTTCCATTAGGCAAAACTAGAAGTTCTCCAGGGAATAAGGCAGTAGTAATAGTTTAACTAATTATCTGACACTTCCAGGCACTACTATTGAACTGAAAGTAACATCAAAGTTGAAACAACTTAATAGGACCACGTTCAGACTCTGCTTTATGGAACAGATAATAAAATACAGATAACCTGTAACTTGTCTTTAGCTTCTGAAAAGAGAAGTGTCATAATTTGGCACTGGCATAAACTCGATTAATTTTTCCATTCCTGACTGAATGTGGGTAATGCAAGTTTCCATTTTGTACTCCTTTAAAACAAGTTCCAACACTTTGTGTTGAGGTACGGTGTGCTTCTCTAGCTAGACAGGCTCCAGCAGCTTGTCAAAGCTCCATAAGCTCTCTGCTTATGGCTTGCAGAGAGCAAGCTAGATTTTCATTTCTCCTTCCATTCAACAGGAGCCTCTTTCATGTCTGAAAATTGGAAACGCGTGTTTTTCAGTGTGGTGCATGGATGTGTATGCCCTCTGGCACACCTGTTTCTAATTTCCTGACTTGAAAGCATCTCCCATCAAAAGAAGCAGAAAAACAATTTCTCTCTGACACGCTGCTCGGAGGCCCTTGCTCTGCAGAAGGCTTTCCTGTCGTTTGCCATCTTGGTTCCATTGGAGAAACATTAGAGGATGCAGAGCACGCATTGTATGGGATATTCAGCTTATATTGTGCTGGGTTCTTGCTTCTCTTGTTGTGGTTTTCAAGCATTGGAAGTCTACTTGAGAAGTCACTATGCTAAGCAAAACCCAGGAATTTAATCCTTAGTTCCTTGCATGAAGCTCAAATGAAAGACCAAAGTCTACAGCAAGTTAAGATTTTGCATAACCTGTGGACTGAGGATTTGTTACTGTTTGGTACAGAAAGTTAGATTAAAATGTAAAAACTATAGCTCAGAATTCTTAGCTTTTCCTCAGAATAGCATGCAGTGTTAAATAGTATCCAATAGAATAGCTGAAAATGGAAGATTGTTAGCATCTTAAAAAAAAAACAAACCCAAACATAAAAAAACTCTAGTAACTCAGTTGTTGTGGAAGTTTTGCATAGGCTAACTAGCGAATTACTACAGAATAGAGCTATTAGCTATTGAGTATCACTTAGGAAGGAAAAATACAAAGTTTTAAGTTTTAGCTTAGATGTTACTTGCTTGTCTGTTTTCTCAGTTCAGCAACTGACACTTTCATAACCAGTGTCTGGGTTGCAGAAAACACTAGAAATTTTTAGATGAAATAGTAACTTAAGAGGACTACTCATACATCTGTAACTGTGAAGTTATAATGGGATATAATACTAGGATATAGTAGCATAGGATATAATAGGGTAACAGAAGAAAAAGAGACTGAGGGGAAAAAAAAGTGGTTGTAGATTGCCAGATTGTTCTTGTGGGGCTCTTGTAGGAATCAGTCAGGAGTATTGAATGGGAAAAGTGATACTGTTCTCAGAAATTACACATTTCAATACCTGCAGAAGAGGAAAATCCTATTTCACTATTGGTCAACTTGGCACTTTGAAAGAAAGGCTGCATTAAAGTTGTACTGTGGCGTGAGCCAAGAAGATACATGTCTCTGAAAATCTGTTCTGATGTTTTCTGTATGATCTTTGAGTTGTTTTCAGGGATGGTTAGAAGCTTCTGGTTGAAGACAGGTTTTCTGGGATATTTTTGAGTTTTGTTTGGGTTTTCTTGTTTATTGTTTTTAAAAATTCTGGTTCTCACCAAGTGTGTTAGTTTGAGTGCAAACTGAACGTATTCTGGCTGTTGACTCTCATCCTTTTTTCTTTCTGTTGCCTGTTATTGTCATACACATCTAGAGCCTTTAGGAATCTGTTTAGTTCTTTCCCCTTAACCTAGGAGGCTAGAAACTTGCATCAAAATACCTGTCATTGCATGTATGTATGTATTTATTTTTCATAGAATCAGAGTGGTTTGAGGTTGGAAGGGACCTTAAAGATCATCTAGCTCCAGCCCCCCTGCCATGTGCAGGGTCACTTTCCACTAGAGCATGTTGCTCAGAACCCCATCCAACCTGGCCTTGGAACACTTCCAGGGATGGGGCATCCACAGCTTCTCTGGGCAGCCTGTGCCAGTGCCTCACCACCCTTATAGTACAGAATTTCTTCCTGATCTCTCATCTAAATCTACCCTTCTTTAGCTTAAAGCCATTTCCCCTTGTCTAGAAGGTGCTAGAAGATCATCTCAGAGTCTTCTCCTCTCCAGGTTGAACAACCACAGCTCTCTCAGCCTGTGTTCACAGGAGAGGTGCTCCCAGCCCTCAGATCATCTTGGTGACCCTTGTCCAGACCTGCTTTAACAGGTCCATGTCCTTCTTATGCTGGGGACCCCAGAGCTGGATGCAGCATTCCAGGTGGGGTCTCCCCAGAGCATAGTAGAGGGGCAGAATCCCCTCCCTTGACCTGCTGCCCATGATGCTTTGGATGTAGCCCAGGATATGTTTGGCTTTCTGGACTGCCAGATCACATGGCTGGCTCATGTGGAGCATATTGTCCAATAACACCCTCAAGTCTTTTCCTCAAAGCTTCTCTCAATCCACTCTTCTCCCAGCCTGTACCTGTTCTTGAGATTACCCTGACCCAGGTGCAGAACCTTGTGCTTGGCCTGGTTGAACTCCCATGAGGCTTGCATCGGCCCACCTCTCAAGTCTGTCAAGGTCCTTCTGGATGCCATCCCTTCCCTCCAGCATGAGGCTGCACCCCCACAGCTTGGTGTTGTCAGGAAACGTGCTAAGGGGACTCTGATCTCACTGTCCATGTTGCTGTCAAAGAGCTTGAGCAGCACCAGCCCCTGAGGAACACAACTTGTCACTGGTGTCCATTTGAACCATAGGCTGCACCCCCACAGCTTGGTGTTGTCAGGAAACGTGCTAAGGGGACTCTGATCTCACTGTCCATGTTGCTGTGAAAGAGCTTGAGCAGCACCAGCCCCTGGGGAACACCACTTGTCACTGGTGTCCATTTGAACCATGAAGCTTTTAGCATGTCCATGCAGCCAATTCCTTATTCACCAAGTGGTCCATCCTTCAAATCTATATGCCTCCAATGTAGAGACGAGGTTGTTGTATAGGACAGTGTCAAATGCTTTGCACAAGTCAAGGTAGATGATTCCAGTTGCTCTTTTCTAATCCACCAATGCTGTAACCCTGTCACAGAAGGCCACTAAATTTGTCAGGCACAGTTTATAGACTATACATTTCCTGTATGAGCATTGCTCCCTTTACCAGTAGTGGTCCTAGAGGAGGGCAGTTAATTGTATTTAGCCCTACAAATATGGACAACAGCAGTTACAATAGTAGTATTTTTGTCAGTAGAGGGGTTATGAGTAGGCAACATAGGGTTGCCAAAATATTACTGTGTTAGGAAAATAATTTGTTTGCTGTATGAAACAGTTATTTTGGTGAGAAGCACTAATTGAACTCAGTAAATTTTTCCAGCTAGTCATCTCAATTCGAGTCACTCGTGTGAAGTCTTAGGGAAGCATTGGGCTGTCATTGCAAAATGCTTGTCTTTGAAATATAATGCGCTTCAGGTTACCGAAGAAGTCATCATTGTAACTGGGAGAGGGGAATAAAATTATTTAACCTCTGTTTACAGGAAAGTTACTAAAACAAATGTATTTGAGACTTTAATGTAGAATTGAAAAATTCTCTTTGAGAGTCCCTCTTGGTTTGGGTTTAGTATTATTCAAAAACAGAAATGCTAAGTCTATTAGCCCATGCAGTTAAATGTAGTATAATATGAGATAGTTAAGGAAATGAACCAGATTTACATTTTCATCAGCTTGTGTGTGTGATTTGGAAATGTGTTGAAGTAGCTTTGACTGTAGTTGCTGTCTTGAGTCATGTTAATACAACTCTTTTGCAAGTTGGCTAATGGTGGTGGTTAAATTACAAGTGAATGGAACTATAAATTTGAACCCACAACTTTATACTGTAAGTTATAAATCAGGTTTCGATTATCGTAGTCTACATTAATTTTTGTGTCTTCCTCATCTTATCTGCGGTGTTTCCCCAGTTTGAGGCTGTAGAGACATATAGGTTTTCTAAACTTGCAAGACAGTTTGATTCGCACTTGGGATAATAGAGAGTGTAATTCCATTGGAATAATTAGGGTAATTCTTTTTCTCAGTCTTTCTCTGGTTGAAGTATTTGAAACACTGCTTAGTTTTTTTTCCTTGTTCAAAAATAGATGTTCCTACATCAAAAACTGCGGTAACAAATTTTTCTTTTCCAAATGGGGGGATTACTTGCCTTAGTTATCTGTCCCTGCAGATTGCCAGCATGTGATGTGTTGAAAGATTCTTACGTACACTGCCAACAGCAGTCTGTAAGTTTGCTGCCTTATAGGTTGACATAAATATGACAAAAAGAAATGACTTTGTCTGTTGGGATGTTGAGATGTGTGATGTGTTAGTAGAATTGCAAAGCTGCTTTCCTTGTGGTTGATCCTGGATCACATCAGTTAGCTGCAGCTGTTCGTAACCCATATTAAGTGTTCTTTCTCTGACTTTTTTTTTGGAGCAGACTTCATGTTATGGGAACTCTTCAATAAAGTCATTCTCTTGGGGGAAAATAACATTATACGTCATGCTAAAAAATGGCTATTGTCTTTTTGATGCCAATTTAGGAAATACTTGAAAATTGTGAAGTAGTAACATCTGGTTTTATTACTTGATGCGTAGGAGATGCATGGGCTCACTCTCATTTCTGTGTCTCATTTGTTTGATTCATAGTCAAGTCCCATGCTTCTTACCTCCTATAGGGTATAAATGTTATATTTAAAGCTATTACCAGGTTCTTTGCAAAAAAAGAATCCACTTGCTCAGTTTTTGCTGGTGCATGTGCTTGTTTGGTTTTGTTCTTTACAACAAAACTTCATAATGATTAAATTTTCTTAGTTTAAAAGAACTGACTAGCCATGTTGTGATCTATGTGGAAAACGCATATTGCAGTTTTTTGATGTTTTTCATGCATTCCTTTGTCTGGAACAAATAATACTTAACTCTCAGTTCTGTTGTGGACTGAAGCTTTTGAGCATGGGTGTAATGAGCCAATGCATGGACAGCCCCTCCTGTAACCAGCTGCTGAGGACACTGTATTGCATGAGCCCCTTGAAGATGATTTCCTAACCAGGACACTTCTCACAATACCTCGAGAGTTTGACAATCTCAATGAAAATACTTTTTCCTTTGTGCTCTCAAGAACTGCCTCCCTTGCCTGTGTAATTGTCATAGTATTTTGGCTCTTTCATTTTCCTCTAAATTTGTAACTGGTTTTTACTCAATCTGCTTGCTATACAAAGAATTTTTTGCCTTTCTCTTTTGCCAAGTGTATGTAGATTCAATGCCAAAGTGTCCCACTTCAAACAATTCAGTTTGACCAAATTGTATTAATCAGGAGACACTGCCCATTAGCAGGGTCACATAACTAAAGACTAAGGTATTATTTTGATGATTGAACATAGCAAGATTTTGGGACACGTGTGCACAATTTTTCAGCCATCTGGTTCCTGGGCTGATTCTCTGCCATAATGCTCCAGAGAGTAGGGTTTTTTTGTTGTTTGGTGTGGTTTTTTTAAAAAATCTTGGAAATGAGCGATGAGCGGGATAATTTTTTTTTTCCCTTCTGTATTAGCAGTCTGAAGAACAGTGTTTGTAAACTTGCTGTGCATTTGAGGGGAAGGGTATAATTGTGTGACAAATAACCTGAAAGAGTGATTTTTTGAGTAGGTTCTAATGTTAATTAAGGCTTAAAAGTGGTGGGAAGAACACAAAGTCAATCTGAGCAGGACACAGCACTAGACCTACCAACGTGTTTGTGCCATGTTGTGCCCAAACCAGTCAGTGCTCTAAACTCACCATATTGAGAAGCACAGTGATAAGGCACTCACTGGACCAGTTTGGGTTGGGTTTACTTATTAATTCCTTCTTTATGCCACATCTTGTCTGGCTTCAGCCAGTGTCACACAGTGCTGAGCTCATTAGTGCTTCCAGTAAAGTGAATATTATCCATGGAGACTGAGCTGCCTTTGTCTGAAGCTAGCCTAGGTCTGAGGTTTTACCAGCTCCAGCTCACTGCCACGTGGAAGTAACTAGATTGTTTCCAGCCATAAATTGTCTCTGGAAGCTGCATAGGTGTATTTATGTAGTTCTGTACCTGAACTAATAAGTTGAACTGGATTATAGCAGATGTTTTTTCTTTCTTGAGCCAACACAGTGCTTGCATCATCCTGTCATGTTTAATGAGAAATATGCTAGAAATAATTGTGAATTCACTATTTTTGACTTATATAT
>NW_008686372.1:0-418 GCF_000695815.1 Acanthisitta chloris
GCAGCACCCCCGGCTGCAGGCTCTGAAGGAGGAGCCGCAGACTGTACCTGAAATGCCGGGGGAAACGCCGCCCCTGTCCCCCATCGACATGGAGTCGCAGGAAAGAATCAAAGCCGAGAGAAAGCGCATGAGGAACAGGATCGCGGCGTCCAAGTGCCGGAAAAGGAAGTTGGAAAGGATTGCCAGGTTGGAAGAAAAAGTGAAAACTTTGAAAGCCCAGAACTCAGAGCTGGCATCCACTGCCAACATGCTCAGAGAACAGGTTGCACAGCTTAAGCAGAAGGTCATGAACCATGTGAACAGCGGGTGCCAGCTAATGCTCACACAGCAGTTGCAGACGTTTTGAAGAGACTTTGTCTTCGGCGAGAACTGTTGTGGTCTAACTAAAGCAGAACCCCCCGAAGCGGCAGGCGCGTAA
>NW_008686372.1:446-16349 GCF_000695815.1 Acanthisitta chloris
CTGAAGGGCCGAGTCCTGCCCGTGCTCGGCAAGGCGCATGTGTGGAAAGACTGGCAAGCCTTCAGCTGGAGTCGGGAATGGGGCGGCCAGCACGGCCGGGAAGTGCTGTTCCTGCTCCCATCAGATGTCAGATCTGCGTTTAACATTGACCAAGACCTGCATGGACCTAACATTCGATGATCATTCAGTATTAAAGGTTAAACTGCAATAGAAACTGTAGATTGCTTTATGTAGTATTCCTTAAGAAAAAAAAAAAACAAACAGTGGGAGGGAGGTTTGTGGGAGGCTGATAAACAAAAAAAGAACTATTCTGCCTGCCTTCAAGTAAATTGTGTATGTACATATCTTTTTTATTTTATTTTATGAAAGTTGATTAATGTCAATAAACTACTTCATGACTTTGTAAGTTATTTTTATGTTGTTTATTTGGGTGCTGCCCAGTATTGTTTGTAAATAAGAGGCTTTTTTTTAGCACTCTGAGTTTACCATTTGTAATAAAGTATAATTTTTTAATGTTTCTGTTTCTGGAAAAAATTCTAGAAGGTTCTATTATATTTAAGAAAAAATAAAATAATTAAAATGTATTTCCCCCTCACACATTTTTTTGACTAGTACCTGAGTTGGGAAAATGAAGGGTAAGGTTTAGGTTAAACTTACTCTGTAACTAGAGGCATGTCCTGGAGAGGGTGTGAGGATGGGAGGGAGATGCCAGATCCTGAGCTAACAGAACTTTTTGGGTTGTCCTGAAGTTGTAATTCCCACTTGCAACCTGCCTGTCTTGCCTGCCACATTCCTAGGGCCCAGTTCAGCTGACTTCCAGCATGGTTGTGGAGGGGTGGAAAGGCAGGGTATGGAATTGTTCCATAACTGGAGCAACTGGCTGCTTGATCTGACATGCTTCTTGTTAAATTAATGCCCTCAAGAAGCTAAGGCAAGTGGTTGTAGTTAAAAATATGCTGTAGGCTTCAGCAATAAAAATGTTCACCTTTATTCCTGTGTTCTTTCCCAGGTAGGAGGTGATCCTTGTTTGTTAGTATTTATGGCAATGCTGCTGTCAACAGTAAAGTAACTTTTTATAACCCTTTCCCTGTCTCTAAATCCCTTTTGGGTGTTACTTTGGGTTCTGAACTTCTAAGCTGTAGCAAAGCTGGGAAAGCTGAGCCTAGTGGGAAATGAAAAGAGCAACTTGTTGAAAAACAGCAACTCCTGTTGCTTGTTTCCAGCAACTTGCTGAAAATAGCAACTTCTCTGGTGCTTCCCAAGGATTTTGTACAAAATAACCCTGGGGTTTAGTACGATGGCAATATACAGATAACTCTTGGGAACATGCTGCCTTACTGGGGCGGGGGGGGGGGGGAACAGTTTTACACCAGGTTTACAACATGGTACCCAGTTAATTTAATAAGCATATTTGAAGGAGACCTGATGTCTCCCTCCATGCTGCTTAGAGCCAAAGAGGTGAGAGGAAATAGATGCCACCGAGACAGCCAGAAAATACTAGGAAATTCATTATTCTTATGCAGGCAGCCTTAAAAAGTCCTTTTTCCTTCGAGTAGGAATAAGCATAATTTTAATTGAAGTGAGAGTCTTGGTCAAATCTTCATGATATGACTAGCTAATTTTTTGTATACATACCTATATACACACACCTTTACTGTTACATACTGTGTATATACATATATCTGTATCTACCTTTACTGTTATCAAAATGATGCCTTGAAACTTGCAACTACTTCCTTACAGGAAGCATAGAAGTATCTTCCCTTCAACTTTTTTACTCCCCCATATTTTTATCATGAGAAGTTGTTTTAATGTTTCAAATACGCTAATCTGGTAATCCCTTTCCACATCCCAATCCAAGTGTCAAGGTAGGCACTGTTTGGATGGTGTTTGCTGCTGTCAGAGGAATGCATCTGTAACAACACCAACCAAACAAAGGGTTACTAGGAGGATTCTGGAGTTTGCCAAGAGTACATTTTGCTGATGTCAGCAACCCGGAAGGTAAGTTGATTTTGACCATATGTAGGAATAGACAGCAGAGGGATAATACACAGCACTGCTGGGTGTGGTTTTACTGGGATTTAGCAAGTGCCAACTAGCAAAATAAGCAGGGCAAGGAGATTAATTACCTGCAAAGGTGCATGTTTAGCTCTCAGCAGTGCTGGGTTATGGAAGAGATGTTACTAGCAAGCATTTTGCTTAATCACCTAATTACGTAAAAAATAACTACATTATATAAAATAGTATGTTAATTAAACACAGCTGAGTGACAGTCTGCCCCACCCTCACACACACTGAGCATTGCATTGCTGTGTTTTCTCTCTCAAGGGTCACATTCTGTAGTACAGGCAGAAGGTGGCTGAGCACTGGCACTGCTGGTGCAGGGAGCACTGCTGGCTGGGATGGTGCTGGGACATACGTGTATCCAGGCAGAGCATCTGCCATCAGGCAAGGTGGGTTTAGTGCCAGTTATGCAGGTTCACAAGGAGCTTTAGATTAACTTTTCTTTGGTCCCACATCTTGTCTGAGTATCAGAGAGGGCAAAGAAAGTTTATATTCCCTCCACCTCCATCTGTTTTGTAAACAGTGTGGTGGGCCATGAGCCTGTTGCTATCTGGTTCACCTCAGCCTAGATTGAAAATCATCACTCTCAGTGTATTACTAGATCACTCAGTGATCAATACACACAGCAGTAAGGAAAGACTTGTGTGTATATATGTGGTGAAATGCAAAGTTTTAACACCTACTTAGCTGCCAAGATTAAAATTGCCTAATGCACCATGGGCCTTACTTCTATAAGGAGTAGTCAGTTCTCGCTGAGATTCAGAGAGAAACTCTTTTTGTTGCCCCAGCTGTACTCACAAGGGAATATTTTGCAAATAACAGCATTGTGAACATGTATTTTGTTTGGCTGTAAGTGTTGTCAATGGATTCAGGAAGTGAAGTCAGAAAAAGGCAGGGTTTCAAACAGGGCAGGCTGCACAGAAATGCCTAGGCAAAGAGCCTCTAATCAGAACAACATGTCTGGGACACAGCAATAGCAAGTAGAGTTGGTGTCTCTATTATAACCAACAAACCCCTCACACTTCTATCCCATGAGCAGAAGTGAGCTGCAAGGGGCGTTTGACCATCATTACTCACTGAATAGTTTTTAATCCTAAATCCTTGTCACTGTGGGAATAACAGTGACAATCTAACTTATTCCACAGTGGGACAGAGTTACTACCAGCAAATTCCAACCTCAGAACACAGCAGAAGTTACACAGTAGAAGTTACTTATATAGTAGAAGTTACTTACATAGTTCCTATCTCTCTGTACATCTAAAAAATACTGCCCTAAATGTGGCACTGTAAATACCTGCCCAAGGCAGCACATACCCACTTAACAATGAAGCCTAGTGACCAAGAGACACCTCAGCTATCTCTATTTATAGGAAGCTGACAGGAAATCCAGACAATATCCCTCCAAACCTTTGTGACAAATGACTGACAGTTTTGTCCCATGCAGAAGTCTAAGAAGTCCATTACAATAATTACTCTCTGAAAAAGTAGAGAGGCCTTGCAGTGAGGTACATTGCAGCACACATGCTAAGGATCGTATCCCCACAGTGCTGCAGGCAGCAAGGACCAAACCTGCAGGGCCCCAGGTTGCTGCATGGCAGGATTTCATCATGTATCTGGGATCACATATGGACACTGCAGGTGGAGTGTGGAGCCTGAAGCGGGCAGAGGTGGATCAGGGTGTGCACAGCCTGGCCGAGGCTCTGGGGCTGTGAGCTGGGCAGTGTCACCACACAGACTGCAGGGGCAGAGGGAGCAGCTCGGGCTGGAACAAGCTCAGGCATCGCTGGAATACACTGCAGAGAAGCACAAGGCAGAACTCAAAATACCCTCCACTTATCTTTAATATCAAGCCTTGCACTCTCTGTTCTTCACCTCTCCCTCCCTACCCCTGTTCCCAGAATTTCAGTGTAACAGCATGGAGTTACCCTTGTCAAGAAACTAAAAGCAGTTCAGGCAAAGTTGGCTACATAGAAAAGTTGCAAACATCATGAGCAAACACAGAATATTGCTAAGAGGCAGATGGACAGCAAGGAAATAATATTTGACATTACCATATACACAAACCCATTATGAGACAGAATATACCTTGGGAACATGTGGCATTAGCTTAGGGACAGGGGAAGGGAGGTGGTATTAGCCTTACAAGTAGAGAAAAGGGAGCTTCAAAATGCAGGTGGTTTGATTTTGTAGAAGGTGATTCTTCCAGAGAAGTGCTTCTTCCTTGGAATTACATGTGCTGGCTGCCAACACCAGTGCCTGCACCCAAGGGCTGGTGGGAATCCTGATTCCACATGTGTACATCATTGCTGACACGAGCAGCATGATGTGTGCTTTGAGCAGAGAATTGCTGTTCCTTACAAAGGAAACTTGTAGAAAGTCATCACATAACTCACCATGAAAGCCTGTGAGTACTGAAGCCCTTCTGGAGTGATTCTGAACAGCAGGACTCTCTCTTCCAGTTCTGCACAGTATTCTTTGCACTACATTTTTGTTAAGAAACAATGGAACTACAAAAATCAAATTAGACTTTCATCACGGTCCCTTCTGTCCTTAAGTACTCTGAAACACTAGGAGAACAGCTACAATGGGGAAGAATGGCTCTCTAAAAAGTTAATTAAATATTGAAAACACTGCTAATTGTCTTAGTTATAGAGTAACAACGGAGTTTAGGGGAAAACAAAACAAAAACCTAATCCAGAAAATGAGTGAAGTGAGTAGCCTATATTTGAAATTTCATACAGAACTTGATAGGTGATGACTGACCTGATTAATCTAAATCTCTATAAAATATCTACAAAATAACTCTGCAAACAGACACGAAGGAACAACTAATACTTGTTCTCCTCAGCCTCACACTTATTTTCTGGTTTGAGCCTTGTATTCTCCAAGCAATCTTTGAGCTGAATCCTTAAACAAAAGGACAAGCAACTTGCTGGAAACTCCTCTGAACCGTGAACTTTATTCCTTATTCTCTTTTAAATTAAAGCCAATTCCTGTGAAACCTGGCAGCACAGCAACACCAAAGATGTGGGAAACGGGATACAATTCCAGCAGATGGAGCTCAAAAGCAAACAGTGCTGGAAGCAGCTGCACAGATGCCTGAAACAGGAGCCTCTGCTCCGATGGTTTAGTGGCCAGGAAAGTCTTCAGATGAAACCTGCTCTCATACAAGTGTACTGAGAGCAGGATCATTTTAACAGCTCCCCTGGATTATTAAAATCATCCCTGCAATGAGGAGGGAGATGCTGCATCATTTCAGGCACAGAACAACCACTTCTTTCAAGTGACGTGATCCTCAGAGCTGCTGAGTTCTGTGTGCCTGCAAATCAAAGCACCTTGGCAACTATGAAAAGTTCATTTTCATTTGTGTCCAAAAGTAGCTTTAGAACTTTTAACAATAACAAGAATTGTAGCTCTGGTGGTTGGTTTATTCTCACCTTGTGAAGTTGAACACAAGAAGTTCCTTTTTAAATTAAGCCATAAAACCCTAAAGATACAGCTCAGGATTTATTCAGTTTAATTTCTGACACCTAACAAAGTTATCTAGGTTAGGAGGCACCACAGGTTCAAGTCCTAGTTAACAGAAAAACACAGGCCTCTTCAGAGTGATCTGGGGAAACTAAATTCCTAGTAGAAGTGCCTGTGCCTCAGCAGTCTGCTTCTTAAACTCGGGAGTCTCTAGTCACAAGCATGAAGCCAGGAACAATGATTACCTGATTAGAATCAGGAGACACTTCCTTTCACTAAACAGAAAACTTCTGCAAACATCCCCCACGTGTTAGATGAACACATTTCCGTATGCAGAGTTGTACTCCACTGCCTCCCATACATAATGTACACTTTCTTTTTCCCTATCCAAACAACAAGGTATTCCCAAACATGAATTGTTCAAAACTCCTTACAAGAAGTCATTAAAAACAAGACTTACCATGAACCCTCCAGTGATGTCTCAGGGCCCCAATCAAGATATGATCTTCGTCATGTGAATAATCACCAGGTGTCTGACCCAAATACCTGAAGGGGGGAGAAAAAGAATTGAACTCTCCAGGCAAAATCCACCTCCAGTTTTCTTGTCTGGCTTTGCTATCAGACAGGTTTTCTGTTCTCCCTGTTTCCTGAATGAACCAGATGAAGTATTCCTAAGTAGATATGTTCTACCTAGGTAAGAATGTGCTTTTATATGCAAAATTACTTAAAATCTATGAAAACTCTGAGTATAGCTGATTTCAGGACTGACAGTACCAGAGTTTACCTCCAGCCAGGTTACTGACCGAACGTAAACCTTGGAAAGTTAACAGCAAATTTCCTTCTAGAAATAATGGAATGTGAGCAGATTGTAGTGATCTTTGCCCAGTTTCTTTCTCCTTGAAGCAGAGATTTCTAACCAGTGCTGCACTGGAGGTAGCAGCACAGTTTCCAGTTCCCAGGAGTGTGACCTCCTTTTCTCCAGGCAGATCTATCTGTGCTTTTAAAACATTAGCTTGGTCAGAAACTTCTGGATTTTATTTCCCACTTCTGCACTCCAAAAAACCACCTAAGTGTAGTATTTTTAGGGAAGTGCCCCTGACTGTGCTTCACAACCACTGACAGCTTTTGCTTCTGTGTGATTTTGCAAAAGTAACAATAAAGTTGACCAATTTGGTTGTTTCTCAAAATACTGAGGGTTACCAAAAAAGTAGCACAAGTCCTAAAGGTGCTGAATATTCCAGTTTGGGAAATCAGGCCACTGGTAAATACTGGAAAAAAAACATGTTTTAAAATCATAGTATCTTTTTTTGTGGGGAGAAATAGGGATATTAGCATTTCCAGAGAAGGAAGGAAGGAAGGAAGGAAGGAAGGAAGGAAGGAAGGAAGGAAGGAAGGAAGGAAGGAAGAAAGAGAGAGAGAAAGAAAGAGAGAAAGATGGAAAGAAAGAGAGAAAGAGAGAAAGAGAGAAAGAAAGAAAGAAAGAAAGAAAGAAAGAAAGAAAGAAAGAAAGAAAGAAAGAAAGAAAGAAAGAAAGAAAGAAAGAAAGAAAGAAAGAAAGAAAGAAAGAAAGAAAGAAAGAAAGAAAGAAAGAAAGAAAGAAAGAAAGAAAGAAAGAAAGAAAGAAAGAAAGAAAATATTGGAATATTTTACCCTGTATTGCTTCCCTTATTGTGTTAACCACAGAGCTGTGCCCACACCTGAAGCACTGCAGGCAGCAGGGAAGGCAGAACAGAAATGCAGGTACAATCAGTGGGGATGTGGCATCTTCTGGCAGTCTACAAACTGCCACAGATTGAGTCAGACCTCCTCAATTCCTCCTTCCCTCACAGCACAGAAATGCCCAGGCAGATTTTGCACCAGTTTCACTAACTTAATTTGAATTCACCCTTTTGATTAAACAAGCTTAACTTTCCATATGGACAAACTTATAAAACAGGGTTTGACTTTCACAGGGAACATTTTTCCTGCCCCCATTAACTGGAACAAGAACTGTGAGCCCTTTCCATACTTGCTGGTGAGACGGTGTTTGGCAGATGACTAACTTTATGCATATACATTTACAATTATTTAAGAGGGCACCAAGGTTATTATTCAAAGTCTTACAAATGGAATTTCTTGCACATGTTCCTGATATTGGCTTCCATGCCTGTTTTGAGTTTACTGACAAAGTACACCACCACACCCAAAATTAGTTTCAAGCCATTTCCTTGGCCCCTCTGTTCACTGCATTATCTTTTCTTACGTGCAGAAACTGCTTCTGTGTTTTCCCTCAGCCAGGAAATGCCAGGCTGCCGTATGAGAGAGGCCTGGATTGGAGCTAAATGGTTGTGGCTGTGGGTTCAATGTGGCAATTTGGTTAAGGAAATGCTCTCCCAGTTTGCATATCTAACATCTATTTGTGAGTAGCAAAGCCACCTACAGCCAATCAGGCTATAAAGATAACAGGGACAACCTATGGTAACAAGAACAACACAGTAATGAGCTCAGGGAAGAAAAGACTTTACAAAGTTAGTATTTTCTCCTGTTGCAAACAGCCAAATTCCCAATCCTGTTGCAAATGAGGACCACCAGCAGCTCAGTCCCAGCACAGTGCCACCTGATTTTCTGAAGTCTTTCTAATGGTGCTTTCTCCTGAAACTTAGTTCTCAGTGTTTTGATGTATCCACAGACCAGTCTAAGAAGGAAAACTCACATTTTCCGCTTTGGAACACACTGCCCATTAGTCTGTGAGACCACACTGCCAACTATCTCCCTCTGTCCTGCCTCCCCAGGAGGGTCTGACTTCTGTGGTCGCAGAAGCGACGTAAGGGCATTAGGAATCTGTAAAACTCCTTATCTTTACAACTGCACAGACACAGGGACAAGCAAAACCCAGCAATCACCATCCATAAACAAACCCTGACCCCCTGGTCTTTCTGGGTTTCAGCTCATGGCACATCAACCAAGGGCACAATCAGCAATCAATGTGAGTTCTAATTCCTGCTACAGCTGTACATGAGGAATTGTCTCACGGTCCCACACACGATTTCCCACACCTGTGGTTGTGTGAAGCACGAGGGAGATCTGCAGTGCAGAAGAGAAGTACTGAGCTCAATTCTCCTTTTTCCAGGCAGTCCAGGTCTTGGCTTAAACATACAAACCAAAAAGCCCCAAACCAAACAACTGTGTCTTGGCCTGAATCCTCCCTCTGGTCTGGATCTTCAGAACAATACTGACTTCATGGAGATGAAGTGATTTCAATGACTCTATGACCTCATGAGCCTACAAGTTAAAGAAAGAGAAGGTTTATAAGTACAGGTTGAATCCAAACAAACTCTAGCCAGTAAAACATACCACTTTTACCTTAGAAGCAAAATTGACTATAATCATGAAGCTCAAAAAATCTATGAAAGGCTCTTGAAACTCAAGAGTCAGAATAAAAGTAGAGCTCTCAAATGCTGAGAATTGTAATGGCTCTCTGTTCCCTTTATGGTCATCCATCAGTATTTGCATAGTCTAAAGCCTCTCCCATATGAACAATGCTGTATTAAAATGTATTTTGGTTCATTTATTGAACTATATTAAACTATGCTTAAACATTGCTGTATTTGGATCTCAAACTGGAGTATTATGATTCACCACATGACAAAAAACTGATACATGTTTTGCCCAACATCACAAGCCTCATCCCACTCTTGAATTTAGCCATTATTTGATGCTTTATGCTCTCAGATTCCTTCCTTAAGTCCAAAGCTGTAATTTAAGCCGGCTGTTCCACAATAACTCAACATGTGTGGGATTTTCCCACTGAAGGAAAAGGAAAACTAGGATTTTTTTTTTTTATTTTTAAAGATAAATTATGTCCATTGAGAGATGGTTCCTTAAGTGAAGACAAAGAAACTGCCCAAGCTGGTTCACCCATGCAATGTGAAAATGATCCTGTGCAACACAGCTGTGTGTGTTATGGTAAAGTTATGTTGGCATTTTTAGTTTTCTGTGTTTCCTGGTCCATTGTGCTGGTTTGTTTCATATATCCTTCACCTATAGTTTGTTTCATGCTGAAAATTATTAGATGACTATTAATACATATAATATTCTAACCCAATCTTTTTATTCAAATTAATTTTCTTCTAAAGACTGTTTGTGACCATGGGAGAGGGTGTATCCGTATTCCTCTGGCCTGTGGAATGCTACTGGTGTATTACTGAAGTACAGACAATTTTAGCATGGAAATATATCGCTTCTCAATACCATCTTGACCATAAGAAAGTGAGAAATGACCTCTAGGAAAAAAAAAGCAGTGTCATACCAAAGGCAATGGCATGTGAAGGGTTAAAATCAATTCAGTGTTTGAGAGTAACAGAATGTTTTCCTGCAAAGTCCTTCTATGGTGTGATCCAGGGGAAGGTCCAGCTGAAGTGCTGGATGTTCATACAGGATTTCCTATGACTAATGCTGTTAGCATTCAAAACTTTTAATTTAAATTGTGGGTGTTATACAGAGATAGGAAATTCTCCAGTTACAATTTCTTATTCGAAAATGAATGGAAATTACTCAGATTTTCAGATCCATTTGCTGTTTGTGGAGCGAGAGCATAAAATAAGGAAGTCCCTAAGTGGCATATGCTGCGATTGCCTGCCAAGCTTTTACACAAGTCCTTTCTATCTGGATGGGATTCACAGGAAGCTTGTACAGGAAGGCCTTTTCCTTCCTTATTTGTGAAAAGCTTTTTTCTGGATGGAAATTATGCCAGTGAGTAACAGAGGGGATGGGGGACTAACCACCATCCTGGTGGGTTTGCTGCCAATCCATGCAAAACTGAAAGTCACATCTAGGTAACATTAACTCAACCTGTTGTAAAACCAGCTAACAAAAACACACCGACAGAGCACAAAAGATGTTCAGTGGGGTTTGGTTTAAAAGATTCAAAAAGAAAGTACTACAGGTACCAAACAAACAGTATGGAACGTGTAAATCTGAGATGTAATCGGCTACAATGAAGCTAAATTTGCTGATATTTCCAGCACACATGCCATGGCCATGTATTCTCTCTAACAGGTTTGCTCTGGGTTCTGTGGCAAGCTCTGTCTGCTTCAGATAATGTTTAAATGGTGATATTTTGTTGAATTTAACATGAAGTCACTAATAGCACTTGAGCTGTCACACAATGTCCCTCCTGTTCACTCCTTAATGCCACATTGATCCCATTTTCATGATGCAATATTAACGTTTAGTTGAAGCTAAGCTTTCCCTATGTCTTGTGACACAAGGGGGAAAGGAGGTCAATTCTCTCGCTCATCTCTTTACTTACTGTAGCTATTAAGAATCACTGTTCTTTCCTTAATCTGGATCTGCTAAAACCCCTAATGGGCCTATTACTGTTCTGTGTACTATTGTGCTATACATATTGAGCCAAGGACTTTGCCTCACTGGGAACCATAACAGCAGAGAATATACCTACAGGTAGGTAGACTATGAAGGGGCTAAGATGCCTTTTCAGCATGTACCATGTCACCTGTCAGGAGTCCCACAAGCCTAAGAGAACTCAATTTAACCCTGGGAGTCCTCTAAACCCAGAGCTGCTCCTTAGAACAAGGAAAACAAACAACCAAACCCCAAACTTAAAAAAAATTTATCTGATAGGAAATGCTTTCACTGCGCAGTAAAGGAGACTGAAGTTGCAAATGAGTGGATTGGTGACAGAGGGATAGTGGTGGAAGAGGAGCCTCAAAAAGGCATAAAGTAGTAATATTCAAAGGATGGAGAGGAAAGTGGTCCAGGGACAAAGGGTAAGGGAGGATGACTGAAGAGGTGCAGCTCTTGTAAAGGCTGCTGGGGGAGGTGTGCACTGCCCACCCTGGACATCAGAACCAAACACTTATGAAAGCTATTCTTAAAAGGGAAAAAAAAAAGGATGCCAGAATAATGAATCAAACTTGTGCTTTGTTCACAGGTACACACTGTGTGCATTCCTAGGGAAAAGGCATTCCTAGGGAAAGGAACATCCATGCTGGTATGTTTGCATTGCTCCTGTGACCAAAACTAATTTCTCTTTAAAAAAGCCTCTTTATGCAGCAAATATTTCTCTGCTCACAGTGCAGACTAGAAGAGCAAGGAATAAAAGAGTTCCAGGAATGGGAATAGAGAAATCTGAAATGAAAGCTCTGGTTCAGATGAGACAGCACATGATCTGCAGAGCGATGGAAACTGAGGGGGCAGCTAGGTCATGCCTCTCCCCTGCTGCATGAATCACCCTTTGAATGGAAATTTGAGTAGGAAGACATAATGGCTTGGGAACAAAGAGAGCTGCTGGAATATCACAGGTGCAGCCGAACGGAGAAGGATGTTTTGGGACATGCCAAGGAAAGCAAACACCATGACTCTGGAGGAGTTGTCAGGACCTTGTGGTTTGGGGAGATATCCAGATCAACAAGGGTGTTTCTCGTGGAGTCAAACAGACAGGGATATAGCCGAGGTCCTCATTCAATGGGAAATGACCTCTCCAATCAGTTCCAACCAATCAGTTCCTCAATGCTAAAGCAGAATTCAGAGGTGCTAATATCCTGCTAAAGTTTCTTGGAGTCAAACTTGCACTCCACTGAGGAACCTCTCTGTAGTTAGATGTGTGCTGAACTGGAGCCAAAGTGAGGAGCAAAAACCCAGACCCTGACACACAAGTAGACACATACATTGAGGGGGAAACCAAACCAGCCAGTTAAAGGCAGAGGATTCCAAGAGAAGACAGATGAAGCTGCCAGAATTGCGAAGAGATAACCTGTGGAAGAAGTAACTCTGTATGTCTCAGAAAACCCTCTGGCAATGAGAAATACTGTGACACTGAGCAAAAGCTTTTAAAATACAGAATTATGGACAGACTAAATCACTAATAAGCAAGAAAAAAATACATGCTTGTGATTTTCTAGCACTGCTGTACCAGGAAAGTTAAACTTCACTTTGATGTACAACACATGTAAATGGAATACAACTAAAAATCCAACATGATTTTAACTAGTTGATCAGGTTGGAATACAAATGGATGATAAAAAAGGTAATCACACTAAATAAATAATAAATAAATCATAGAATCATAGAATTTTAGGGGTTGGAATGGACCCTAGAGATCATCCAGTCCCAACCCCCTGCCCTGGGCAGGGACACCTCCCACCAGAGCAGGTTGCTCAAGGCCTCATCCAACCTGGCTCTGAACACTGCCAGGGTTGGGGCAGCCACCACGTCCCTGGGCAACCTGTGCCAGTGTCTCAGTACAGTAACACACTGCAGTGGCACCTCTGTATGACCTACTGGGAGCAATGCTGCCAGAGAGGTGAGCCTGATGGGTCTGGGGAGTGAGGAAGATCTTCAGCAGTTACAGAACTTTTATAAAGTGATTTCTTCTGTAAGAGTTCACTGACAAAGTGCATGTTCCTGACTCAAAACCACAAGGGGCTTCTTTTGTTTAAAATGGATTTTAAAAAAATCTGCCCATTTTGGAGAAAAACCTTGGCCCTGTCTCCATTTGGTTCTGCTGATCCTTGAAGCTGCCTCAGCATTTAGCAACTCAATACTTGGACATCACTTACATTTTATCCTAGTGATAGGAAGACTAGTGAATTGCCCTAAGTGCTCTCTGCTAGTGTTGGTCTGCGTGGACACATTTAAAGCTCTAGAATTATAGGATAAAAATGATGACACTGATACAACTTTAAGCAAATTAATTGTAAAACGGTAACTTGTTAGTAAAATCAGTATTAGTGTCCAGGTTTAGCCAATAGATGAAATTATTAATCAATAACAAAGCTATTGTTATAACCTTAATTAAGGTTATTAGGTTTTATCCAAGATTAATTGTTATTAATCAACAATAGGCAAATAATTTCTTAAATTTACATTAAGCTTGTGACAGTAAAGAACTCTGCAGAATAAATATATAAACACAATAACTAGTAATACTCATCACAGACATAAAAATTGTAATATTCCTTTTTTAATTTAGCAATATGAATATTGCAGTAACTAAATATATATTTCATTATCTCACCACTAACATTTTGTTTAATTTCTTTCAAACCAACTTTTATTTCATGTATTATGTTCTGCAACAAGAACATTGTTTTTCATCAGCTCTGTGGAGCTGCATTAGAAAGCCTTTCTTCCTTCTACCTCCAGTAAACTTCCTGAAGTTGAATGCTAAGTAAAAACTTACCTAGCAAGTAATTCCATCAAGAACTTTGGAAAATAATTAAATCTAAGTATTAAAAAGCCTGAATGGCAAAAAGTTGTTCCTAAGTAGTTTGGTCTTTTCTTCAATTGACTGATATCTGCAAAGGTAAACTGGAAAACAATCCTACTCCTCACTTTGGCTGAGTTTTGAGTGTTAAGGCTCATTCCTACAGTTGGATCCATCTGCTCAACCTGCTCTGTCAGCATTTCCAGCCATCGCTGGCACTTTGCAGATGTGTGTTATCCACTTAAGAGTTATCCCAGGCTGGAAACTTCATACAAGTACATGTTAACCTTTGGGAAAAAGAACAGTTTGGATTCTAAGGGTGCAGTGCTTAACATGATCCTCATTTGTTTGTGCTCGAGGAAACAGCACTATAGTGCTGGGATCTGATAATGAGTTGTTTTGGAAATCGAACAAAACATCTGAGTTATTAGAGTACTGTTAGTACTTTAGAAGCATCCATGAGCAGTGGACAGGGCTAGGAAGCTGTGCCTCCTGCAGGTTCCTCTTTCAGGCACGGGGCCTGGCCCAGCAGCCTGCAGGGAGGGTCAGATGAGACCTGGTGTGCAAGTCAGACCCAGAACACGGGACCGCTGGGATCAGCTTTCCCCTCCTGCACATGTTCCGTGTGTGCCAGTCCCACTGCGGGGATGGCACTTCCCTAGGGAACACCTCCCATGTAAATACCAGCCAGGGCAGAGATCTCTCAGCCCCAAGGAGGCCCCAGGCCTGCTCTCTACAGAAATATGACTAACACAAACTAATCACTCAGTACCAAACTCCTCTTTTGACTTCCCTAGTTCAGTGCAGTTAATCTCTAGGCAAAACCAGGCAGCACATTTTGCCTCTTGCAGACATTCTGACTAGTCAGCTTCTCTTCCAGCATCATAATCAGTCAAGCTCACTCTACTCACCATCAAGAACACTTCTAGCACTGCTGTTTCTCAATCCAGCTGTACCTAAATATAGTTCAATCTCAGCCAGCTCAGCCACGCTTAGATTTCTGGTTATCCCAAACAAAGCTTTATTTCTCAGCTGTGTTTATTAATGAAAACGCCTTAATTACCCAGATAAATTTTTCCATCCCTCATGATGTTTCGATAATGTTGTTGGCCTTATTATCTCTTACAGACGAGTTATGCCACAGTGAGATATGTCCCCAATAACCAACTGGCACCGCTGCAAACAGTTGTCTTAAAACGAAATGAAAGTCCACATCGGGAAATGGGAAAATATCACAGTGAGTGAAACTGTGTTATTAATGTTTGGCTTTCCACCCATTCTCTCAGGAAAATGCCCAGGAAATCGTAAGAATTTACTGGAAGTGGCTGGGTCGCATTCCGTGCGGGCTCAGCAGAGGCAGGAGCGGCAGAGCCTCGGTGGAGGAATGGTGACCTCTGCAGGGCTCTCCCACAGCCTCTGCTCCAGCCGCGCGCAGGGAGCACCTTGGCCTGCTTTCATCCTGGAGAAATTAAAGCAGGGAAAATTAAACGTGCATTTCATGACGACATGGCAACATGAAATTAGCTAGAAAGCAGAGGCAGGCGTTAATTTAAGAAATAAATGCTCATGGCTGCGAAGTCAGAAAACAATACTTCAAAGGACAACACTTCAAAGCACACTGTAACTTCAAAGCTCTGCACCAACAGTAATGAACACTTGGGACATGTCTGTGAGGGAGCAAAAAATTTCCTTTTTTAATGCTTGTGTAAACAGGGCACAGAGATTAAGGGATTTGCCCAAGGACACAAGTTGGCAGCAAAACTGAGATTGGAGGTCAGAAATAACTGGATCGAGTGTCCTTCGAGTGTTCCCTGTGTGGACACTTGGAGATCTTCCCTATCACTAGCATCACCTGCCCTTCAAATGTGAGAATTTAGCAAGGCCCATCGTTTTGTTTTTAAACCAGCCCAATACATAACCTTCTAAAGTAACCTAATAACCCAGTCCTTAGATACATGGAGCTAAAGAAGCAAGCAAAATAAAAGTGACCTGTGAAGTACTCAGCAAGAAAATCATAGTCATCTTATGCCCCTCAGACAACAAATCAATACAAAACGTAAGAAGGCTAAAGATTTGCCTCTTCCTCTCTCCACACTACTTCTTTTCTTAGGTCT
The DNA here is from genome assembly GCF_000695815.1 of Acanthisitta chloris. Lineage (NCBI taxonomy): Eukaryota > Metazoa > Chordata > Aves > Passeriformes > Acanthisittidae > Acanthisitta > Acanthisitta chloris. The sequence continues at coordinate 16,299 of NW_008686372.1, forward strand.
TTAGGAATAGTAAACATTGCCATTCTTAGTTTCAATGAAGAGCTTCCTGCT
>NW_008686372.1:16363-22516 GCF_000695815.1 Acanthisitta chloris
TTCACTTAATTACAGGAGAAGGTGTGGAACATTAATATGTTCCCCTTCTCTAAAACATTTGCATGTCAAATAAAGTGAGTTAGCAAGTTAAAAAGATACAAACAAAACACTATGCTTCAAATAGCCAATTCTGAATCTCTTTGTGAAGTCATGGTTGGAACAAAGGCTTAATCCTAAGAGTAGTTAAAAAGGTAATAAAAAAATAAGGGCTTTTAAAGCATCATTTCTAGAAACAATTCCATAAAGAAGCTTCCAAAATCTTCTTGCCGCATGTGATTCTTGTTTTAAGGCAGAATTTCCTCATAAGTCGCATATTTATAATGAGGAACTTCTTTAAAAACATGTGCATTTATATTTTAAAGTCTGTGATTTGCATCTCACAATATTTACTGCTCGTTCCTTTCCCCAAGTAAGGTCCCACAGTGGCTCTGAAAGGAGATGCTGCCTGCAAATATTGTTCAAATGTTCCTCCCCAAGGCCAGTGAGGAGTACTGCACCATCCAGTCGCACCTGCTTCCTGGGGGAATTTCTGTGCTCAGAACACTGGGAAATCACTGCTGTACGAAGGGCTCTTAAAGGATATCACACTTTTTAAAAATTATTATTTTCATGAGTTCTAAAAACTGAAATATTTGATACTGAAATTTCAGTTGATAACTGAAATATCCTGACACAACTCAGCACTCACAAAACAATTTCCACTGCCAGAACTCACAACTTTCCTGTGAAGGTGATCAAGTATTATCTCTATTTTCCATGGGAACAATAATAATCATAGAATCATAGAATCAACTGGATTGGAAAAGACCTCCAAGATCATCAGGTCCAACCCTACCATCATTACTAGACCATGGCACTAAGTGCCACATCCAGTCTCATCTTGAAAACCTCCAGGGATGGTTATTCCACCACCTCCCTGGGCAGCACATTCCAATGCCTGATCACTCTCTCCATAAAAAATCTCTTCCTAATATCCAATCTAACCCTCCCCTGGCAGAGCTTGAGTCTGTGCCCTCTTGTCCTACTGCTGGTTGCCTGGGAGAAGAGACCAACCCCCACCTGACTCCATCCTCCTGTCAGGGAGTTGCAGAGGGTGATAAGGTCTCCCCTGAGCCTCCTCTTCTCCAGGCTAAACAACCCCAGCTCCCTCAGCCTCTCCTCATGGCACTTGTGCTCCAGTCCCTTCACCATCCTCATTGCCCTTCTCTGGACCTGCTCCAGCACCTCAATGTCCCTCCTGAACTGAGGGGCCCAGAACTGAGCACAGGATTCAAGGTGTGGCCTCACCAGTGCTGAGTCCAGGGGCAGAATCACCTCTCTGGTCCTGCTGACCACACTGTTCCTGATCCAGGCCAGGATGCCATTGGCCTTCTTGGCCACCTGAGCACACTGCTGTCTCCTGTTCAGCTTTCTGTCTATCCAAACTCATAATGATGACATAAAGATCCCATTTCCCCAAACTTTAAGGATTACTAATTTACTCAGGACACTGATAGATCTTCAGTACTTTGTTAAGCCAAGACTAAATAATCTGCAGATCACAGTCACTGGCAGATTTGGGAACACCACTCAGTTCTCCTGACTCTCTACTTTTACTCCTGGTTTTCCATGTTATGAGTTAACTATAATTCACTACATGCTATTCTTGGTGCAGTTCCCTTTGCATTTCAGAAGAATTACTGAGCTCCTAAACTGGCTGTCAGAGTCACTGACTTGGTAACTGGCTCGATTTCAAAATGGGTATTAAATATATATTAAAATCTTGCCTTTCCTGGCTATTTCTGCAATAAAACTGTATTTTAATATAATAAATTTTGTGATCTTACTTATAAAACAAAAGTTAACAGAAAAAAATGAAACATATTATCAGTCACACTGTAGAGACTACTAAAGAAAACACATGTAAAGGCAGCAGGACCCAGCACAAAGGGCACTGAACTGAGGCACAGACAGCAAAACTTCCCCTTTGCTTAAATAAGGTCAGGCTTTCAGTTTTTCAGCTCATTTACTTCCAGCTCTCTGTAAGAGAGAACTCTGTAATCTCAATTTCTCTCTCAATTGGTTTCAAAATGTGTAATTACTATTTTATTTCCTTCTCTCCACAAGGATCCTTAACACCAGTAAGTTAAATTAGTCACAGGTCCCACATCCATATGGAGGACCATACACAGGCACAGATTTGAAGCTCTGTTTAATTACACTTTAAATATTGCACACGGAATCACAGGCCTTGATCCTCCTCACGTCAAAGAATGAACTTCCAGACAGACTCTGGGTGGGAGCAGGAGTGACTAAATGCCCTTTACATTAAACACACCCCATAGATTGGAGCTGTAGCCTAGATCCCTTTCAGAACTAGCTGCTCGTGCAGCTTATTTTTGTCTTGGTCTTTATGCTTTTATTTGTTCCATTCTAGGGATTTCACTGCAGTGGCAGTGTGGGAACTCTCATTTCAGGTCACACAAGGTGTGTGATCAGGGCAACAGTAACTACGCTGTCAACTTGCTTTTGTCATTTAGGAGCCTACAAAAACCAGCTTGGCCACAGGAACAGAGAAACTCAGCACACAAACATCTATTCAAAAATCAGATGCACAAAACCTTTTTTTTAATCCCTAATTATGTGTGAAAAACATGGAAGAAGCTTTCCTGGTGGAATATCTTTACATATCACAGACTTCTGTTTTGTTATTAAGCTTCACCCGTTGCTAAGGAAGAAGAGAGGATCAAAGGAGTTCTAACAACTAGGAAAGCAAAGGTGAGGGAGTTTTGATTTCTTTCTCGTTCTTTAAAGATTTATCACTGAACTACAACAGTTGTTGGTTCATAGCTCTGTGAAAAGGATGAAATGATGTGAACCTGCTCTGCTGTTTCCTATTTACCTTCAAACAATCCCTCGATTCTCTTCTTGATTAGCAACATGATCATGCATTCCAGCAGCCTGTTTACAAATCCATATGCAATCCAAGTCCTGAGGACCAAAAAGCAAGAGCTAGTGGAAGGCATAAACGACCCAGAGCAGCTCCTGCACTGGCTGATAGAAAATGGTATTTTCACTCCAGAAAAAAAGGTGGTCATGAGTTTCTACAGGACACGAACAGCAAAGAACTCTCGGGTGTTGGATATGCTCATTTCCCAAGGGGAACGAGCCTGCAGGCTCTTTTTTTATCCATGTTTAAAGCAAGTGGAGCCAAAGCTTTACAGCAAGATAAGAAAATATGTTGGTGAAGTAAATGAAAGCATTGGAGATGCCAGGAGACAGTTGGTTGGATATTTACTTGAAAAAGACAAGGTTTGGTTTGAAAAGAGCAGCAAAAGGCACCAGGGGAAAAAAGAGAGTCCTAGAAGAAAACAGCATGAAGGGATTATTAAGAAAGGGAAAGAAGCTCAACTGTCAAGGGCAGCAAAGCCTAGAAAAGATGGTGCTGCTGTTGATATCTTTGCTGCTGTTGCTAAAGGATCTATTTCTGAGTTGGAGAGAACACTGAAAGACAATGGTATCGATGCATTGAACTCTTCCAGTGAGACACTTCTGCATGTTGCAGCTGCTCACGGACATGTACCCATCATGGAATATTTGATCAGCAAAGGTGCAAGGACAGGGGTGAAGGACAGGAAAGGCAGAACAGCTCTGCACAGAGCTGCTGAGAAAGGCCATGGCAATGCAGTCAAAGTGCTGCTCCGAGGCAGAGCTTCTATGTACAGTTTGGACATGGAAGGCAAGACACCACTTCACGTGGCTGCAGAGAACAACCACAGTCACATACTGAAGATGCTCCTGAAGGAAGAGGCAAGAAGCTGCAGGAACCAGCAGCACTTCTTGCACATGGCAGCTGCTAAAGATGAGAGTCGTCTGGCCAAGATGCTTTTAGAGGCTGGTGCTTCCCCAGATGGAAAGGATGAGAGAGGACAGACTGCTCTGGGTTATGCTGTTTCTCAGGGGGCTGAAAACACTGCAAAAGTACTGCTAGAAGCTGGAGCCACTCTTGATTCCAGCATGGTGGAAAGAGCCTTTAACAGCAACCACCCATCCATCCTCAAAACACTTCTGGAATACTCTAAAGGTTTGCCACCTGACATCATGGAGGCAGCTCTTTTTAGAGCAGTGCAGAAGAACCTGCCTGGTGTTGTGGCAGCTTTGGTCAACAGAGGCACAGATGTCAATGCCCGCAATGAACTGCAGTACACTCCTCTGCTGCTGGCGTGTGAAATGGGCAATGCGGAGTCAGCACAGCTTCTGGTGGAAAAGGGAGCAAACCTGGGAATAAGGACTCCTGCTTCAGACACAGCTTTGCATCTGGCAGCTCAGGCTGGAGCTGCTTCCATCACAGACCTGCTCCTGCGCCAAGGAATGGACCCAGAGCTCAGGAACGAAGCTGAGGAGACACCTCTCCACACTGCTGCACTCCACAACAAGGGAGCGCTCGTTGGCCTTCTGGTCAGTGCTGGGGCCAAAATTAATGCTGTCACCAGAGACTCTGTTACTGCCCTGCACATTGCAAGCCAAAGAGGTAACACTGATGTGGCCCAACAGCTGTTGCAGCACAGAGCCCATGTTAACATTCAGGATAAGCAGTCAAAGTGCCCTTTACACTTTGCTGCTGAGAGGGGAGACAGAACTATGGCAGAGATGCTCCTGAGGGCTAAAGCTGACCCCAATGCACAGGACAAGGAGAAGAAGACTCCCCTGCACACTGCAGCTCTGAGAGGACACCTCAGCATCGTGGAAGTGCTGTTGGCTAACAAAGGGAGGTGTGGAGCTAAGGACATGGATGGCTGCACGGCACTGCACTGCGCTGCCATGAGAGGAGACACAGAGACCGTAAAAACTCTCCTGGAGTCAGGGAGCAACAAAAACATCGATGGCAGAAATGTTTGGAGAAAGACAGCCCTGCATGTTGCAGCAGAATATGGACATGGGGAGTTGATAGAGCTCCTCCTGAGCCATGGGGCAGCCATCAATGCCTTGGACAGCAGCAAGGACACTGCCCTGCACTGTGCCTGCAGGGCTGGCAACCTCCGTGCAGCAAACTCCCTTCTGAGCTGGGCACGGGGGGAAAGGGCAAATCTGCTTGCTGCCAACAGTCTCCACAAGACACCACTGCAAGTGGCAGAATGCAGTGAAACAAGGAATCAGGCACAAATTGTGAGGCTTCTGAAAAAGAAAATGTTACTAATGAAATGAAGGTGTAAACCAAAAACTTCTACATTTCAAAACCTCTAAATAAAAGGGCAGAATTCTCTTTTAGTGTAATTTGGGTAGTGCTGTTACCCAGCAGGACTGAGCATTATTGCTGGGCAGGCAGAATTGTGTTAGCAAAGGTGGTCATGGCAAAAAGGGATCTTATAGACACTGTTAAACTTCTACTGATTGGTCTTTGGCTTCCCTCATGAATCTCATACCTAAGACCTGTTTAAAAAGCACCAGCCTTAAACACTGTGTGTGTGACCTTCTCTAGCATAAATCGAGACTTAAGAAAAGAGACAGAAAATAACTTTTCATATATCTGTGAACATTAACCTGTTTGCACAGCTTAGCCAAGCACTGTTTGGTAAAATCACAATTAAAATCCCATCTATTCTGTATGAGGAGATGTCACCTCAAGGAACTCCTGAGACTGTAACAGTTATTAACAACTGTTTTTCTTTCTGTCTTTCATGATTTGTCAAGATTTGCATTTTTAAGAAGAGATGACAAAACCTATCACACTTGTCATTTGGTAATTTCACCTGGAAATCCATCCCAGCACAAAGATGAAACGTTTGGAATAAAAAGGTTGCAACAGAGATAGTTGGTTCTAAATATTTGTATTGTCATCTCTTGAAATAAACCACTTTTTTTTGTTGAGTGGGCAGAAGGTTCTCTGTGTTTGTTCTATACACAATGATAATCAATCCTTACACTTCCCTTTGGTACATGACTACAAACCTAATTACCAGGAATGTCCAAATCCTTCTGGTAAATGAAACATGGATTTAAGAACATATGGCAATAAAACTGGGATTTTTTGGTGTTAATAATGCAACACTTTAATTGCCCCACACAATGCCCTGCTGCTGTCATCCTCTACATGAAGGAACAAACATGACCATATGCTTGAAGGACACAGGGAGCACAGCCTGCATGGGCTCACGGAACCATTTATGTTGGGAA
>NW_008686373.1:0-19950 GCF_000695815.1 Acanthisitta chloris
TCAGTTCTGGGCCCCTCAGCTCAGGAATCATATTTAAGTGCTGAAGCAGGTCCAGAGAAGAGCAACGAGGCTGATGAAGGGACTCGAGCACAAGTCCTGTGAAGAGAGGCTGAGGGAGCTGGGGTTGTTTAGCCTGGAGAAGAGAAGGCTCAGGGGAGACCTTATCACCCTCTACAACTCCCTGCAAGGAGGTTGTAGTCAGGTGGGGGTTGGTCTCTTCTCCCAGGTAACCAGCAGTAGGACAAGAGGGCACAGACTCAAGCTCTGCCAGGGGAGGTTTAGGTTGGATATTAGGATTAGATTTTTTATGGCATGATCAGGCATTGGAATGTGCTGCCCAGGGAGGTGGTGGATTCACCATCCCTGGAGGTTTTCAAGCTGAGACTGGATGTGGCACATGCCTTGGTCTAGTAACCACAGTAGGTTTGGACTCAATGATCTTGGAGGTCTCTTCCAACCTGGCTGATTCTATGATTTGATGCTTTTATGTAAGGCCTCTGTACACTTTTTGTGATGCATTTGGTCACACCTTGACTTGCCAAGCTGTGCATTTAAGGAGAAGGATACACCTTCAGTTGCATTAGAGAGACTTTCAGGGGTATTTCCAAAGGGTGAACAGACCTGTATTATCCACTCCAGTAATTCCATTGATTTAAGAAGTTCATCTACATCGTTTAGAAGGAATGAGAGAAAAAAACAAAGAGAAATTTGCTCCAGTAAAATTGGGTTCTTCAGTTAAAAAAAGGTTTCCTCTGTGAAAAATGTGGTGATTATATACTGTGCCTGCATTCTCTTTGATGAGTGTTGAGGTAGAAGACAGATGAAGAAGAGTGGAGAAGAACCTATAAGGTTTTCACCCTCACCTTGTGCCCTGCTAGGTTTAATACAAGATACAGGAGCACCAAGTAGCACGGAGTAGGATTTTTGTCAGGTATAAATGCTTTACCTTTGAATTCACTTCATTAGAGTTAGAATGCTCAGAAACATTTAGAAATATCAAGAAAAATATTGAGTTTATGTCATTGCTATATCCATGTGCTTCCTTATTCTGTTCTCAAAAGGATCACCTTCCATTCTTCAAGCATCACAATGCTAGATACTTGTATTTCACAAGCAGGAACAGTCCATGTGCTCTTGAAACAGCTTTAGGGAACCAATTTGCAAGTGATAAATATAGAGAATTTAGATATTGGGGTTGTTGCATTCAATCCTAAACCAAATAATGATCAGATTTACTCACCCGCTTTAGAAAAGTTCTGATTACTGATAAAACAAGGATAAAAAACAGACAGGGAACGAGATAAAATGCAATAGATTAATATTTAAGGGAGCAAGTGGAGTAGAAGCAGGTATTGTAGTTGTTGAGATCCAGCCCTTTTGTCTCAGATGTTACTGAAGAGCAAAGTCAAGCTTTTACCATGAGTAGGAATAGCTTTGCATTTATACAGGCAGCAGGAACATCTTGGTTGTCAGGCAACTCACTGCCACCAAAAGGTTTTCTTCAGCTGTTCTACTGTGTGGCTGTGAGGTCTTCTAGGAGCACTAAGCTAGTGACAAACACTTAGTTTCCTAAAGGAGAGGATGAGGAAGGAAAGGTGACAGGCAGCAACACACCACCTGAGCTGCTTCAGGGTTGGTGCCACATATTCTCTCCGGAGGCAGCAGAAGTCCTGCCACTGAAATGCATCCACAGCACTGTCTTGGCTACACTGATTGAATCTAGATGACAAGATTAGTCAGAGCACAGAGATCTCCATCAACCCAATTTCCCTTCTCTGTCTCCAGATGTCCCTCTGTACCAGCACCAGTAGAGACCTCCATGCTAAAGAGGAGTGAGGCATTTCTGTACCTCCACCTGTGTCTGTCTTTCTACACTTCCACCATGAGCTTTTGAACACATGCTAACCTGAATCCAAAACTAAAATTCATATTTTGTTTAACAAAACATGTGAATTGTAAGTAGCAGAAGACTCCACTTGCTTTAGTGACAACTGCAGCTGCAGCAGAAGACTCTTGCTTCAACTGAGCTGTGGGACTGCCAGCTCCCGCAGCTGAGGAAAAAAACTTGAACACCTGCTCTAGATGTGAATATCTCAATTGCAAACTGACAACGGTTTATCAAATGAGAGTTTGTACCATCCACCTTCTTTGTAATCATGCCACAATGTGATACCCACCACCTTCTTCTGATGTCAAAAGGGACACAAGGCAAGCAGAAAAGAAAGGCTCATGACAATAGTTTCCTGCTAACAAAAGGAAAATGAGCACCATTGGTATATTACGCCTTAAATTTATTAAAGAAAATTAAAATTGTGATCATCCAACTCAGGACTATTGGCAGAGGGTAGTCAGGACTGCATCTCTATCATTTTGTCTCCAGGAATATGTTGTCCCTTCTTATAATCATTTTCTCTTGGAAGGAATAGGTAAGCTCTTCCCCTGCACTTAATGACTGTCACTGCAGGGTGAGATACTGAGCATGATGAAACACTTGACTTAGGTCTGTTATTAGGGCTTGAATGTCAGACATATTTTTGCTATAAAATCGCACTAGTATTCAAGAGTAAGACCTGTCTGTCATGCTGTGTGTTTCTGCTCTTCTCCAGAACACTTATGAGGCACCACTTCTTACACTTAGCAACTGCCATGCATTACTTTTGAGAGGGAAGGAAATAGTTTATTTTCTATCTGTGGTGGAAAATGAAGTAAAGGCATGAATCTGGACTTGGAGTGCTTTCATCTCTGCTTCTCTTCAAACTTTCCAGCTTTGTGTTTGTTGACCCTCCCCACAAAATAGAGTTGTTTGCAAGATTCACACTCAGAATAAGACAAAAATGCAGGGACATGAATTTTCCTTCACAAAATTAGGTGTTAAGGATTCAAATTTCAGTGGTTTCAAGAGAAAAAAATCTGCTAACCAGGTTGGTGGCATAGATGTTTCTTTCTGCCTAGCAGCAGACTGTCTTAGTTAACACTCATCTAACCAAAGGTGGAATCTGAATCACAGAAAAGGGGTTTTTTCTTCATAAACTGTCAAACTGAGACTATTTAAAAACTGAGAGGTTTGCAATTTTCCAGTGTATTTTTAAGTCCAGGTACCTCAAAAACTATTTGAAATTGCTGGGTATGGAAAGATGGTCTTGAGAAAACAGAATTGTTAATGTTTGCCCTGTGCATGGTAGTTGAATGGTAAAAGCAAGTAGAGAGGTAAGGTACATTGTTAAAGGATGAAAAAAACACCCCATAGCTTTGTTTTGAAATCAGTGAAGTCACTCTTCTGGTTTTTATTCTGTTTTGGTAATTTAGGCCATTTATTTACTTGCTTGAACTGTCATGTGAATGGTAAATTAGTAAGATTGCTCTTTCTGCAACATATACTTGGTTCTTCTTGAACATTTGTCCTTCCAGGTATCAACAGTTATTGCAACTGTCAGTATTATTCCCATCCTGCAACTATGGGGGAAAAAACCCTGAAAACAAAGAGATGCAGGAACTTGCTCAGTGTCATTCTATGTACATAGCAGACACATTCCCCTGTCCCAGGCAACTCGCAGAGCCACCAGAACATGAGAATCACTACTGAACATTTAATTTGCTCTCCCTGAAATACACAGACTCAGGAAAGAGGGTTTATCTTTGATGCTATTTTCTGTTGAGAGTTCTGGAGTTGCAGGCACACAGAAAACAGTTATTAAGCTGTTTTGGTGAAGTGATTTGAGAATTCAAATAATGCTGAACATAGCACGCAAACCAGGACCCACCTGTCAGAGGAAAATCAAAAGTCAAGAGGAGTTCAAACAAAGCTGATGTCTTAATTCTTATTACGTATGGATATGCAAATACATTTCTGTAGGCAACAAAGGTTTGCTATAAACATGTGCTCAAACAGCATTCACAGAGGACTGTTTTCTACCTCATTCAGTTCTTCTTTCCCCTACACCCCCAACAGGGATTCAACCTAAATGGGTCAGGAACTGAGTAACTTTGATGTGAATGGTAAACATTTCATCTCCTCCTCTACAAAGTCTGCCAGTTAATATTCATAGGGATGGAGGAATGTTACATTATTTGAGAATATATATATATCCTTGCAAATACATGGGAGGAATGGAGGGGAATAGATCGACAGAGTTTACAAAAACATCAGATTGTGAAGAGTCTTGTGAAGACATCAGATGGTGGAGCAGCTAGTTATTTACAAAAGGAACTCAGTCATTTTAATGAACACATTTCATGAAAGATTACTATTGTCTTATGTTATGCGTCTTAAATTCCAGGCTCCTGAAAGAAGGTGATTTCATGTGAATCTCCACTTTCCTTGTTCATTCAACATTGTTGTTAAAATCATTAATCCTAACAACTAAAATTGAAAGTAGAGAGCTCTCAGATGGAGAGCTTCAACTTCTTGATTTTAGGTTTTGCTTTGTCTTTGGAAGTGGTGACACTGGGCTTCAGTTGCAGCCCTGACTGACATGAGAAATCATAAAGCTCATCAGAGTTCTGAGACTTTTTTCCTCAAAAAAATCAATGAATGTAACTTGCAGACAGAGAGTGTAATTGTTAGGATGCCTTAGTCGGGCAGAGAGCAGAGGTCAGGCAACAGCAGCTCCACTTTCACCAGAAGAGGAAGGCTCTAAGCCTTGCATTCTTCATTTCACCCTCAGCCCTTTTCCACTCCACAACCCTACAGATATCGCCACATTCCTTAGATTTCTCATCTGCTGTATTTTGGGGGTTTTGGTATTGCTCTTCACCTTTGCATTTTACTGCACTGTTCATACAGGGGTTGTATCCCTCTGCTCCCTGTCATTAGAAGAGGAGAGATTATTCCACCTTGTACTCTACATCTTCTACATCTTACTGCTTAATGCCCCATCATACCCTAGTTGGAGCAGTTTGTGCTGCAGCAGCTTGGAAGATCTTCATATGTTTTCCCCTGCCAAATTACTGTTTTCCCTTTCTCATCACCTTTGGTCTCAGCCCTCCTCGGTTGTGCAGATGGAGATGGGGAAGAGTTGTATAATTAAACACTAACGTGACAGCATATACATTTGTCAGTTGGTGAGGTGTGCCATGGCCACGTGCCTGAGCGCACAGGCTGTTCCCAGCAGCAGCTGCTGAGCCTTAGCTTATCACTGCTACAGACTGCTTTGAAAGATATTGGTAAACATTGAAATTATAGTAAAAGCAATTTGAGGTGTGGAAAGGTAAGAGTAATCCAACGGATATGTTTAGTTCAATTCCCTGCTTTGGCAGCACCTTCAGGTGCCTTCATCTAAATGCTTTGTGGTTCTTAGGCCAGTGTGCCTATAACCTCTTTGGCCTCAAGGGCAACTGGGTTCATGAATTGCAAGGTGCAAGATAAGCTCAAGACTCTCTAGGGAAAAGATGGAGGCTCAACCCAAGTTTCTTCACAACTTGTGGTATCCTTAACATCCAAAGTAGAGCATGAGTTTGGAAAGGTGGAGTTACAGGTAACACATTGTGCTTTATTTTGAGACAAAGGTGGTCATACCAGCCCTCTCCAGCCCTAATGGATAGTCCAGGTAGGCACCTGGTTAGAGGTGGGAGCTTCCTGGCAGCACTTAAAACCTCATATGAATCAAGCCTTCGCTCATACTTAGTAGCTAATAGCTACTATAGCTGGTAGCTCAGTGGCAGGAATGAATAACTGGAAGCTTCTCAGATAGCGTAGACACAATTACCAGTTAGAGAACATTCATCATCAACAGGCCCTGATCCTTTGGGGTGATTAAGAGGATTTCTGATAATAAGTCCATAATGCCTTGCAAGTCTGAGAGAGTTTTAAATCTCATGGGTTACTTTATGTTTTGATTCCTAGGGGTTGGAAGCAAGATACACAATGCAGTTTGAAATACCTATACAAGAATGTGGCAAATGTGCCAATTTCTTCTGTAAAGAGCTTTCATTCAGTGGACATACATATTTTCCCATAATTTCCATCTGAGAAGTATGCACAGTTTTTGAATGCTGTTGACCATCAGAGCTACCAAGACTGCATAAACCTCCAATTGCAGTTACTAAGGAATGCACAGACAAGCAGACAGGTATACAGAGCAGTCTGGATGGTTCCACTGTTATAATACAACTTTAAATGAGAGCAGCATGCAGAACAAGGCTATTTGTGCTGCTCTTAGGAGGAAAGAAATATTTTCCTTTAGCTCTGTGCTGCATGTAACACTGGAAGTTTGCAGAGGCATTTCTTTTCTTCATGCTTTAAAATGTCTCCAAGACCTCAAAACAGCGTCAAGACCTCAAAAAAACTGTAAATAGGAAGTATTGATTCTTTATAAGCTGTTTATACAAAACAGTGGTAATATATGTTGTCACATATATATATGATCTGCTTATAATAAAATACCATATGTTTGTAGTGTAACAATATAAACCAACATATAACATTATATATAGTAGATAAATAAACATATATTATATGCATTGTGTGTGTATATATATACATAAAAAATTGGTCCCTATGCCCTTCTCTTAGAAATGTCTGTGATCTCTCCAGCTAAACCAGAATTTCTGCTAATCCCTGGTATGGACTGTTTGAAATATTTTCCTCAGTTACTCTTTGAGAACATAATATACTTTGGCATGAAGCTACTCATGCCCTTCAGGATAAGTCTCTCTCCATGTTACTCAATTAGTAAGTACTTTCTTATTTAATTTTGAAATTTAGGGCCTGCTTCTAAGCCAATAGTTTCATCTTACCTCCTTCATAGTGGTATATATTAAAACACTTTTTAAAGCCACACATGGCTGAATTTTTCCCATGCAAGAATTTTCCTCCCATGAGAAAGTTAACTTTTTACTTTGACGAGCATGAAGCTATCATCTTTGCTCACCTGAGCAGTACTGGCTGTAAAACTGAGCAAGAGATGGTTTAATTTCTGCAGAAAAGGAAATATATAACTGTATCTCACTAACCTTTTTCATAGCATGGCCTGACCCACACTGTTGGCCAGCTCAGAATCACAGGGTCTCGACAACAAATGTTCAAAACCAGATTGGATTTGAGCCTTGAGCAGCCTGGTCTAGTGGGAGGTGCCTCTATCCATGGTGGGTGGGGGTGGGACTAGATGATCTTTAATGTTCATTACAACCCCTTAACATTCCATGATTCTGTGATGCAACAATGTGCAAGTGACTACAAAATCATAGGAGTCTTTGGGCTTGAAGTGGGCCTTCAGCATTCCACAGTGAGATTACTACCTTAGATAGACCAGAGCTTAGCCAACCCATGATCAGCTCCTCAGGGACAATGCGTAGGACATGAGAACTCAGCACCACTTCCTAGGGCTGGACCCCAGCTGCACTTCCATCAGATGGACATTTGAGCCCCTTCCATGTATTCTAATGATTGTGTAAGGAAGAGAATCTAAATAGGCAAGTAGGAAGCTTTTCTAGACTGCAGAAAGACCTGTACCATTGCCGATGTTCCATCAGTCTCCATTCTCTGAGACCATCAGAAAGGATGAGATTTATTTTCCCCTTATCTGTTTTCCCAGTTACTGCAGAAAAATATATATATAGTTACTTTAAAGAAGAAAAAAAAGAACAGCTTAGCTTATGTATGTTGAGGAACCTTAAGATAGACTGGAAGTGCTCTGTATAACCAAATTTACAGAATGAGAAGGCTTTATACCATAGTAAGGATATGCAGAGGTGAAGTTAAGAAATAAATGAAGAAGTTCTGGCTATGAAACCTTTCCCACTTGCCTGCATACCTACTAAGGGTCAAATCTGAGAGATAAAATAGTTATTTTCTTCATGAAAAGTGCCAGGTAAAAATATTTGACAATGTTAGGTGTTGGAAGGCATTCTCCAGCTCAGTCAAACCCTTCTTCTTGAGGACTCAGCATCATTTCTCCTAGGAAAATAAACTCTCCATATCAAATCCCTTTCATCAGTCTACTTGGTGGAAAGCTGTCTTCTCAACCATACCCTGCTCCACTCTCTGTTCTTCAAAAGTGTCTCCCCCAAAAAGCCTCACTCTTTTTTCTGGAGAGATTCCAGGAGGTCTGGGTGAACTTCCCCCTTTTTTTTAGTTGCTCACCCCATCTAGAAGAAAAGCAATTATCCATGATGGGGCTAAACCCAGTGGATCTTCCTAGGCCACTTGTGATGTCTCTTGTCAGCAAGCATTGCATGACTTTCCAGCAGTAAGGTAGTCTCTGCTCAGAAAGGGGAATAACAAGTGTTTCAAAGAACAGGCTAGAAGGTATGATCCCCAAACAGTCATGTAAAAAACAGTCTTATTAGTACATCTGATCTGAAAGGATAGTATTTTGTGATTCAAAGGCAAGCAATAAACTGTGCAGATGTTGTTTCCATGTAGTCTTCTTCCAGCTATGGGTAGCAAATAATTTATCCTGTCTTCTTCATACATGTCATCATCACTTTGTGGCAACACTACATTTCTGTTGTCAGTTGGATGTTTCCGGTTTGTTGAATGGATATTGGTTTGCAGATTTTCCTTTTTCTGTTTTCATAATTAATTTGTTGCTACATGCTAGATTGAATAGGGACAGGTTTTCATGTTTTGAATGTTTGGCACTTAGCTTTGACCCAGCAAGTTGTCTGAAAGTATGCATTGCATGAAATTCCTGAGTAGTCCCTCTGAACTAGAGCTAACATGGCTATAGTAAAAAAACCACTTCATGCCCTTATTGATACTGAGAATATGCTTTTTCTACTCATTATTGATTACTCTACTTTGGAAACTAGAGAATTACATGAATATGAATATTTTTATCCTCATATAGATTAATGCAAAGATTTTTAGAAGTTTTTGGAGATTTTCGTTTGCAGAGCTTGAAGCAGTGTTAAGGCATGGATTTTTTTTTTTCTTTCTTTCCTTCCTTTTTATTTATTCTTTAATCATGGAACAAAATACCAACCTCTGGAATACCATGCCCTTTGAAATCAAAAGACTGACGTCACAAATGACTTCTGAAAAAGGTGATCTGCTAACAATGCCAGAGCTGGAATCTCAAGCTGTTTATACCAACGTTATTTGTTTTGCTCTGCAGTTCACATTCAAAAAGTCCATTTTTATTGATTCTGTGCAATTTGTCAATCAGCGAATAGGATCATTCTGTAATTCCATAACAGACAAGCAGGTCCCTCATAAATGTATTTAGAAAGTTCTTTTATATGCAAATACTTATTTCTGCAGGCAATAACAAGAAAATGCCACAGAACTTTATGAGCTGCAGAGCTGTTTAGAAGGGTTGCTGTTCCCAGGACAGAAGATGCCAAGACTGAGATCAAGGCAAGAGACATGGTTTAGTGGTGGGCTTGGCAGTGCTGGGTTAGTGATTGGACTAGATGATCTTAGAGGTCTTTTCCAACCTAAACAATTTTACAATTCATACAATCACAGATTTATTCCTGGCTGGGTAACTCCACTGAACATTTTCCTCTGCTTTGGCACTGACCTAGCATTGTTCTTGTTGGTCTCTTGTTATCACTGTCATCCCCACTGCCAATGAAGAGCAGCTAGATGGATTCTGCACTTAATTTTTTATCCCTGTCCAAAGAGACAGAATCATCTAAGTAGGAAAACATCTGTGAAAGTTTGTATATACAAGAAAATGCACGTGGAAGTATGGCTGAAGTAGACGGAAAGAAATCCTTTATATGTAAGTGCATGCAGAGTTCAGCAGTGTCCCATGGTTTAAATCTTGTATGTTTGCAGCTGAGGGTGCACGAGTATGTTGATAGAGGTATCAGTAGTACTTGTGGATAGTTGTGTTAAAAATTATGGTCATTGCAGGGGAGAAATTACAAAGAGAAGAATTAATGGTCTTCAGTGCTGTTGGTTTCTTCAAATGGTTGTGGCACTGTAGTCTCAAAAGTAGCAAAATCTCCAGAAACAGACATAGAAATCACTGTATGCCTACCTGAGGAAGCATTGCACAAGTCCTTTTTACAAAGGGTTTAGATTGTAACTCTACCTGGGCTTGCTGGTTTCTGCACTGAGCATAACAGTGAGTTATAACTGACTAAACAACTGGATAGACTGTAAATTTAATTTACAACCACCATCACTTTCTTGATCTCAGAACCTGTTATAAAGTAGGGAGACCTGCACTGATTTATAGCAACTCAAGTTTTGCTCTAGGAATTTATCCCTCCTGGTACCTTTCTATTGATCACCCTTCAGAGAAACTGAAGACAAATCTCTCTGGAGTTGTTTGAAGCAGATTTTCTAACTTTTTCAAACCTATTATGATAAGGCCCTATTTTCTGATAAAGCAGAATCTGTGTCTGCAGTTTATGCTTTATATGCTTCCCTTTGCTTTTAGACTCAGACATACTGAAATTTTAATATTTTTTCCTTATTTTCTTCTCTTTAATTTTCTGCACATGAGCAAGACAGTTCAAAACACTTATAATTTGTATAATATTTTGATTCCCATTATCTTTCTATGCACATTTCTAGTGTTATCAAGGTGCCAAATATCACTAGCCTACGACTTTTTACTAGCATTATTTTTCTAACCTTTACCATGTTTTGCTAAGGAGTATTCATAGAACAGCAATCAGTTAGATATCCTGGATAATGAATTTATTAATGCAGATGCACTTAGTTTCTCACTCAGAGTGTTAGGAATAACTATTGGAAATGAGACAGAGAAGTGGTATAGTAAATTTCTAGTGTCCTCATTTTAATGGATATAACTGTGTGACATATTTGTTACTACAGTGGAAAAGAGGTAATGAATTAAGATTTGTATGTTTGAGGTTTATTACATGAATGATATCAAAAGAAAAAGTGAATTTGTTTTGATTTTTAAATTTATAATAGAAATAAAATCTGTCAGCTGGTCAATTACTGACTCTTTTTTTCTGCATTGCATGAGCCAGTTCTTTCCTTGTGTAGCAGCCTGGCAGTGTATCTGTGGAAGCAGTGTGTCTGTGATGCTCAAGGATGTGCCCAGAGCTAACTGAGCAGGTTCTGGTTTACCCACGGAGAGTCAGTTTTCAATAGGAAGAACTCATCCTGATGGAGTCAGTGAATGGTGAATCCTTAATGTTAAAATTCAAGTAGTAGCAGAAATGCTTGACAACTGACTTGCAGTATGTCAAAAGACACCTGAGTTCACACTACATATGTTTTTGGTGAGAAAATAACTATTTTGCTAAAACTGTGATTACAGCACTGTGTCCATTTTGTCCACACGCTTGTTATCCTATTACATTTTGTGATCATTTACCTGTTTTGCTTACCTGCTATTTGCTGTCTGATATCCAGATTATCAACTGTTTCGCAAGAAAATTTCCCATGCTATCTGTCTGATCAGCATTTAGCACAATGAGACGCAGTTTGAGTTGGGAATCCTGCATACACCTAGACAAATACTTTACCTTGAAGCCAGATGGGAAAAAGGCATTATGATTCAGCCAGGGATTATATGTACATTTTCAATCAGTTTATGTATAGTTCTGGCTTTCTTCAAGAGAACTTAAGGCAGGAGAGGGGTAGAGTGTAGAAAAAATTCACCACAGGCATGGATTTTCCTGTGATAAGCTGGAATGCCTCTCAGTGCTAAGATCAAAGTTCCACTGCAGTTAACACCCATTACATTACTAAACACTAGATCAACTCTAAACTTGTGCCAAAGAGCAGCCATGAAAGTGCTAAACTGAATGACTTTTGTCTGAGAGCCATTTCCTAGCTTTGTAAGCACAGTTCTCAACTGCAGTATTAATAGCTGTGGCAAGCCACATATATCTATAGGTGTAGGGCATTTCCTTAACTGAAATTTCCTCCAGAGAAGCATTTCGAGAAAAGATGTAATGTTTTCAGTTGTGCCCCTTTTTGTGCTCCGTGTGTTGAACAGTGGTTGGATAAAAGTTACTAAACTCCTTTGTTTATACTGTTAAATCATAGGGGATAAATGCAGAGCTCATCCCTCTTTTCTGGGCAATACATATAGAATGTGGCTGAAACAGGTGCTAGAAAGCTTCAGAATGGCATTCAATGATGCTAAAGCCAAGAGTAATTTTCTAATATTTAATATTAATTGCATGTTCTGTAACTGTAGTGCATCTTCTGTGCCATGGTATACTGAGAGAGTTAAACTGCCCTTGAATCAGTCCTTCACAAACTGAAAAGTCCTTCTCACAAGGACTTTACCACTCTACAAAAAAAGCTACGACATATTACCATATTTTATTTTTGACACTGTGATAATATTTTTCTGGTACCAAAGTAAAAGGCAAATTACTCCAGAACAAAGAATAACACATTTTGCTTATGTATACATGGAAAGGGTTGTCAAGCATGCAAGAAAACTAGAAGTTCTCAGGAATTTCAATGGTTTTGCCAGAAAAAGCAAGCCTAAAATCTGCTTATTAATCATAGACTTAATGCCTTGTGTGCATTTAGACATGTGTAAATTTAATAGAAGAATAGAATATAAGTTCATGGCTCACCATTAGAGTAAAATATTTTTTGTCACTAAAATCTTTTGTAGTATGTGCTCAAAATAAAAACAGAATGAAACAGAACCTCCAAAAATACTTAATTCCTGTCAAAGCCCATCAAAGGCTCAGGATCCCAAGAGAAACAGATTTTTCTGGTGGAAGTTGCTTTGCAATGAATGCTCTTTAAAAGCATTGGTTTCCAAGCCTTCACCCAAATATTACATATGAATTCTCTATACTTTTTTTTTTACTGAACACCAATGGACTTTGTAAAGCAGAAAGAGGAAATTAAAAATATCTCTGTGATGTACTTATGCTTATCCAAACTAATCTCAAACTAATCTTGAATTTTACACTCTGCAGAGTGGTAAAAGCAAGCTATAAAAAGAAATAACAGCTCCAGACCAGAGGCTTCTGTTGCCTCAAATCTTATATTGCTATAACTGTGTTTAGGAAGGATGGGAGAGATCTATAGCCATTAACAGCACATTAAATTATCCCATTAGGATAAGGTGTAGAAACGTGACCTGTTACACTTCTGTTTTTATTACAACCATCTTCATGCTTAGGAGGATGATATGTGAGCTGCAGAAATGCCAGCTTACAAGTTGCAAAGAATTAGCACAAATAAAGGGACTTCTGAATCGTTAAGAAAGCTCTTAACGACAATGATGGATTATAAATAGGGGTCAGGCTTCTGTTTGGGTGTCAACAGCATAACTGAGCACCCTGAATAGTAGCTTTTTGGTGTTGTTCCACAGGTGGCATTAGAAATCTCTGCATCAAAGCTGCTATTTTTTTATGATGCTGACTAATAATCATGATGAATGCTTCTCTCTGCTGTGATTTATGGAAAAAAAATCACAAATGGACTACAGTATAGGTACTGCCCCCTGCCAAGATGCAGAAGCCCAAAAATGTGGCATCACCTGTACCTGGCTGGACCAATGCTTTCCATCAGCCTGAATGTGAAAAGAAAGGAAGACTCCAAAAGTTTTCTAGGATACCCTCATGCCCATTTCCCATTGCTAATGATAGAAGAAGATTATTTTGATGCTGTATTTGGCCTTGAAAATCCTAACAAATAAGCACTTCAACCTTACAAGGCAGGTTGGAACATTTTCCAACTATACTGCAGCAGTATGTCTGAGTACTGTACTTCTGAAGCACTGCTTTTCAAGAATCTTGTCTTAAAAGAAATTGCACTGAAAATCAAAACTTTCCCAAAGTTATAAATCAATATAATTTATTCTTTCAGTGCTGTAGCAGCATCAGTTAGGGTAGTCTAGGGGTTTTTTTGCTGTTACTGAGGTAGGCTTCTTTTGGAAGAGTAAAAGCATCTCTCCAGTTGAAGACAGCTTTTGTTTTATTAGTAGCATTAAAATAGCACCTAAATTCTCCAAGCAGACTCATGGCCCTGAATAGTTCTGACCTGCATTGCTCCGAGTAGGATGGGAAATAATTTTTCTAGCTTTAGAACATTGCTGCAAGGACAAATATTTTTCCCTGTTCTGCATCATGTTGTAGTTGTCATTTCCATTTTAAAAATGTCACATTTTTTTCATTTGGAACCAACATTAACTTCCAGAAATTGTTTGGGTTTTTTCACATTTCTCTGCTATATGAAAGTCACGGTTAGTACACAAATAATTCTTCATGAAGGTACTCTACCACAGCAATCATGTCATAGATCAGACTCCTTTTTGATAAGTGAATCCGGCAGACTCCACCAAGTATCTCATCTTAATGGATTTTCTGCAGCCCCTAAATGCTATCTGATGTGTCCTTAATGTGACCTCCTCAGCTTTTCTCCAAACTTTTTAATTAAAGCACACATACTTGGAGAGCAGCACTCAAACCTAATCTCAGAGACCAGTGAAACCTGTGCCTGGTGGGTCTCATGGTCCCTGTCATGGCAAGGAAAACATTCCCCATCCGTCTTCTGGCAGAAAGTGATGGTACCACAGCCATGAAATAAAGGAGAGGCCAGGAAAATCCGTGATGTTTTCTCATACCAGTGAATCATAACCCTCTCAATTTCTACCAAACAAAAGGAAGGAAAAGAAAAATAATTACTTTAATGCACAGCCACCTCTCTGATGTCATAGATGTGGGCTGCAGTGTGCATTTGCTGAAGAAGAAAGGTAAGATAAGGCTCTCCCTGAGGGTTACCAGCTCTGTACGAGATTGTGTGTCCACCACTGCTATGCCTTGCTGATTGGTAATTGTCAGGACAAATACTTTTTTTTAGCTGGAAAGCACACCCTGTCAAAAATCAAAACTTTACAAGAAAAATTACTGCACCTCTTCAGCTGAAAGAGGTTTTGCAGTTTATTTAAAGTCTTTTGGGTCTGTGTTCACATTCAAACAAATTGGCAATTTTAGAAAGTAAGTGAATTTGTACAAAAAACAATTTGTGGTTTTGTTTGGGTTTTAAAAAGTCAAAAGCAACCCCAAAATTTTCAACTGGCCCTTTCAATTTTACATTTTTTCTTCCAGATAATCAGTTTGTAAAATAACTCCCAAAACTAAACCAGCTAGGTTCAGCAATGGTGTATGAACCCCAGGGTACACCATAATGCGGATATGGATGAGTAACAAAGGTGAGGAGACAACTCACAACCCCAAAATAAAACTGAGAAATACCTTCTCAAAATGACACATCCCATGAATCAGTTGAAGAATACGCAGAGGACTTTGTACAGAGCAGGATTCACTCACAACAATTTAGCACATTGCAGCGAGACAGCAGTTTCTTTCTTCCCCACTTCAGTTTTAGCTTTTAAATTTCTGTGGCCACACCAGCTTTGAGAGTCCCCCCATGAAAACACATTCTGCAGATAAATCTCTGAACAGTAGGTGGAAAGAACAGATCTTGGGCTATAGCTTCACATTCAGATCAATTCTCTAAATCAGAATCAGTTATTTGAATGACAGGCTTTTATAAATATTGGGCACACTACAGTCATCAAGATAAACACTGTCAAGTGAGGTTCACAGAAACCTGTACTTGGCTTGGGCTCTGCTCCCTCTCCACCGACAATGATCAAAGACTGGTGCATCTCCAGGTGAAGGAAGTCTCCCTGTTCCTCAGCTTATCTCAGTGAGTGACTGTCTATGCACTTGGGGTGAATGCTAAATACATGCTTCCATATGCTGGCATCCTGAAAACATAAATTCTGCAAACTGCAGCAGAAGCATTCTTCTGACTTCTCCTGGTAATTTGTTTGATGGATACTAAGGGCTGGAAAGGCAATATAGCCTGCAGAATTTATTGCTATAGCTAATTAGAGAGAGTGTACACGTGCAGCATGTTGCAAAGAAAGAAGAGTATGCAAGTACACACATGTACAAAATATCCCTATGTCCCTCCTTCGAATGAAATTTTCTGAAGTACTTAGAATCACCATCTTAGAAAAAGCAATCCAATCTTAACATAGTTAGTATCCTCACAAAGTAACCTTTTATGGCCAGCCTAAAAGTTAATTTCTATGCTATGCATCAGCATTTATATTTAAATACTCTGAACATTTTGAGCCACGAATTCTGAAATCCTTCAAACAAGGTGGAAACTTAATATCCTAATTGCTCACTGTAGGAAAGAGGAGAATTTCACCACTGGCTTGATAAAAAGCAGTCAGCAATAGTTATGTCAGTCAGAAATTATTTGTCCCTCTTGCTCCTCACTCACACACAAGATCTGTTTCTTAATGCTACCAAGCCTGCCTTCCTCCACTGAAAATGATGAAAGCTCAATGAACAGCAAACACACGTTTCATCCAGCTGCACTTTTTGACCGCAGCCTGATGTTCTTTAATTTGCTTCTAAATTAAACATTTGCTTCCCCAATACCAGCAGTTCTACAACGCATAGAATTAGTCAAATTAATTACTCAAATTAGCAAAAGGCAAAATCATCATGTTAAGATGTACAAGCTATTTATGGGCCAGATCCAAAGCTCAATTAACTTAATTACTGACTTAGTATTTAATTCAGTGTGCCTCAGTCCATCCCTGCATTTTGGTTTGAGTTTCCCCTCAGGGCTTTGGCATTAGCACAAAAGCCACGCAAGAAGGAGGGTCCCAGCCCCAAGGGAGCATATGCTGGGTGTTTCTAAAGTGACTGCAAGAAGGACTCATAGTAGAAGTCAGTCCATGCTGGGAAAGGCAGACAGCCACTTCTCTGCCAAAATCTGCTCATCTCATAGGGATGAACGGACCCAGGAAGCCCCTTCCTCTGCAGTGCAAGTGTTCAGGACCCCTTGCCAGGGCAGGGTCATGTCTGGAACTGCAGGAATGTTGTTCAAATTAATCTGTCTGCTCCAGGGAATCCTGCCTGCTTCCAGCAGCCCTTAGTGTGGGACAGCAGTAATTGGATTAGTGTTCGAGAAACAATAGATTTATCACAGAATCACAGAAATTTGGGTTGTGTTTGAAGCAACCTTTAAAGATCATCCAGTAGAGCTCCCCTGCCTTGGGCATGGACACCTTCCACTAGACCAGGTTGCTGAAAGCCCTGTCCAACCTGGCCTTGAACACTTCCAGGGATGGGGCAGGCACAACTTCTCTGGGCAACCTGTTCCAGTGCCCCTCTACCTTCACAGTCAAGAATGTCAGTCTGAAGCCATTTGCCTCTGTCCTGTCACTTCATGCCCTTGTCAAAATTCTTTAAGTGGCTGTTGGAGAAAAATATGGTTCAGTTTCTTTGAACTTTAGAAGAACTTGAATTTTTCAGCTTTGTACCAAAGTGACTCAATACCCTTCTGGGGCATATGCTAACAGTCTCAATATGCCTAAAACCAGCAAGTAATGCCTTCTAATGGCTGGATCCTTATCTGAATTTATTGCATAGATGGTAAGGTATTTTGGCTGTAGTTTTGCGTTGTTGCAGGTAAACCAGAGCCACTGTGGGCATGCTCCAAATGCTGCACTGTAAGGATATCAAACATGAAAGGCAGCTGCCAGTCAGGGGAAACAAGGTTACCAATATGAACAGCAAAAGTTAGCTGCAGCTTGGGAGGAACAGAGGAGATCCATACAGTTGCTGTAAATTAATGAATTCATCCACCATCTGCTTTCTCCTGCCTTCCAAACTATTCATCTGTGTGCCCTTTTTAGTTCTTTTCTCACTTTCCCTTCCATCTGTCTGCCTGGATCAAGTCAGTTTATTATGGAGATAATTGTTATCATCAATAAAGCAGTGCTTCAGCACATATTAACACCTCCAAGAGACTGAAACAGAAAGTAATGAAGGAGTGGAGTAAGGTGTTCAGGCAAGGACTAACACTGTTGAAACTAATTTCTGGAGGCAATTCCCTGGGAAGCACAAAGTTCCTGCACACATTGCCCATCCGCAGCCTGGGGTCGAGAAAGCCCACGGAGAGAAATTCTTTCTGCTTCAGCTGCTGTGGCTGCAAAAGGTTCTGCCACCCTTCCTGTATGCTTCCTCCTTCACAGAAATGAGGAAACTGCTTTTGGCAGAGAAAACAGATGCTCCTCTTCAAAGCTGAGGTCAGATGGTTTCCAGGTGTGCAGGGTACGTTTACAAAAGGATCTTGGCTTCAACAGATGTAAAGAAATGCTTAGTGCAATTCCAGAAGCAAAGTCACGTTTCAACAGATGCCTCAATGCTTTTGTAAATCAAGTGCATATTTTCTGCTGGAATCAAGTGGATTCAGATATGAATTGCTCAAAATTTGCATGACCCAGACTAGTCTGGCTTCTGCTGTGCCAGGTGTTGTGTGTGAATCACATGACAAAATTCAGCCTTTGCAAGAAATTTCCTTCAATATCAGAGGTCAGTTCTAGCAGAATAAGGATGAGACTAAAGATGATGAAGGACAGGTGTTGGGCATGCAAGCATAATGGGATGTGCCCCAAATCTATCAGATCAGGCCTCCTGCAGGTTGATAATAACCATATACTGCATGGATCTATATCAGCAGCTCAGGAACCTCAAAGGAAACATTTTGCTTTGTGCAGCTGAAAGACCAAGTGTGAATCTTCTGATAATATTTAGTTCCAGCCTGGAGTTCACCTGATAGGAGTGAAAAACTGGCAAGCCAATGGTTGGGCAAGCTCTGGGACTCTAAAAATGGAGTTGGCCCCTCTTTTTGCTAGCTGTTTGCACTGCGGTATACGGCAGAAATCCTTTGCAGGCTACCCACATACAACAGTGTGCTCTTTGTAAACCTACTGCAACTACAAAGTGGACTCAGACAGAAGCCACTGCAGATAGACAGGATGCTCATCTGTGTTATAAGTGCTTCATGGGTGCTTGCATAATGAGCAAGAACTGGGGGTATTGTAGATGGACCCTAGTTTCTAGTCTGAAGAAAGAGAAGGGAAGAGAAAAACCAGAGATGCCATGATCAGTGACGATGCCTGACTGGAACAACAGAAACTGTAAGAGTGAAAGAGAAGATGCTCCACCACTGTTTTCTTATCTCTCCCCCACTGTTGGCAATTTCTTTAACCTCAGCCAGTGGAAGTTAGCATCTTCTGTTGCCTTCAACTGAGCAAGGTCAGATGAAAACAAGTAAGAAACTGGCTCTGCTAATCAAGGAAATGGAAGGGAAAGGACCTGAAAAGTGGGTGTATGATGTTTTTTGGAAAAGACTGAACTCTTCTTTATCCTGGTGTTCTTCACAGTGTCACCCAGTACTCTGAGTTTGTCTGGAAGCAGGTTTCAAAATGTACAATGGAATAACTGCTCTGCAGCAGAGAGGTCATTCTAACACAAGTCCATGCTGTAAAGTTCAAGGGCAAATTAGTGTTTTCTCATGGGCAAAAATCTTCAGCAATATGGGGATGTTCTGGTCCCGGAGTGAAAAAAACATGCCAGTTCAGTGCTAGCAACAATTTTGACAGCTGTCTGTGAAAGAAGGTAATGAAGAGTACATGGAGGATGCCCCATACCTGGAAGCATTCAGACTCCGGTTGGATGAGGCTCTGAGCAATCTGGTCTAGCAGAGAGTGTCCCTGCCAATGGCAGGGGGGGTTAGACTTGATGACGTTTAAAGGCCCCTTCTAACCTAAACTGTTTTGTGAAGTTGTGATTCTATTTTCTTCATGGCTGAGGCTCTAAATCCTTGACCAACAGACACCAGGGCTAGCACTGCAGACAAAGGACTTTACTCGCATCAGAAATCCTGCTGGAGCAAAAGGGGAAAATGGATAGCTGTAATGCTACCCTGTGCTGTGTGCAAGATCAAGGCTCGTCATCTGCACAGAGCAGCTTTAAAACCCTTATTGATCTGCTGTGTCCTTGCCACCTTTCTAAGCCCTTGCTTATCAAGGGGACCATGGCCATTTCAACACCCCAATGCACTCTCATTGAAAATCTATAGCGATGGTTACAGGTCACCAGGCTGATAAAGTGGGGTGCTCACATTGCGCTGTGAATCTCACTGGTGGCACTTTGTCAGTTCAAGAGCATTTGCTGCTGACAGATGGAGCGCAGGTGCTTGAGGTGGGCATTGCTGAACCTGCT
>NW_008686373.1:19973-20917 GCF_000695815.1 Acanthisitta chloris
CTTCTCTGGAGGCAGCACACATGCCTCATGTGTTGCTGGAAGACAAACATTTCTCCAGTGTATTTATAGAAGTTCAGATCTTCGGCAAGTCTCAATGGAGTGGAAGGAAATGGTCTGACTCATATGGATTCCCCCCTCAGCACTATGCATTGTAACACACACACACACATAAAATATGTGCAAGCAGCATTTTCTAATAGACCCACATTCATTTCCAGTCACACAAAGCTTTCAGGTGATGCTGAGTTAAGGACAGGCATTCTAATAGAAAAATCATACAGAGCCTCCGGACTGACTGCAAAACACAAGCCCCACATCTGTGGAAGGAATTTCTGAAATCCACTGAAGTTGGGATTACCTTTCAAACATCTCTATTAACATACGGACTGAGAAGCAATAGAAGTTCACAATGCTTTCCATTTGTTGCAGCTGGTCTGCATAACAGTTGACACATTCTTACACCACACATTGTTGCTTCCTTCCTCAAATCCATTCCCAAGGGTCTGCCAACAAAGCATTACTTTTCATCCCAGATGCCATCTCAGATCCTCAGAGCTGCATCATTTTGCAGCATCTATCTCAAGTTGTTCAAGCTGAACTATCATTGGGACAGTGAAACATTGGGACATGTTCATACATTTGTCCAAGCAGCATCCATGCATGAGTACCAAATGCTCAGCTAGCAGAGTGGTTTCTTGTTACTGAAGGTCATAAAACAAGAGCCATTTTACAGCATTCCCCGTGTCCAGCCACTGTCTAGAAACACACACAGTCCATTCGCTTCCCTTTCAGTGGAGACAGACCTCACAGGGGTCTCTACCCAACTGCTCACAGAGGATCTCTCTGTACACCCAAGCCAGGTGTGAAGTGCTGAGCTGGCTGCAGTAGTTGAGGCAGAATCCTGGGAAGTAAAAATAAGGCTGTGGGTCTTTTCCCCCTCTTTC
>NW_008686373.1:20946-26041 GCF_000695815.1 Acanthisitta chloris
AGGGGAGTGATCGTATTCCTTCTCTGTAACACAGGAATCATGAGCAGAGGGGCCTCTCTGGTCTGACTTTTCCCATAACTTTTCCTGAGATACAATTTGTCAGTGGTCTCTGCTCACCTGACTTTGCAATTAGTTTTTTTTTTGTTTGCATATGAGTATCTATACATATCTTGAAGAATTACCTGCTGTAATTCCCATTGGCCACAATAATTACGGAGAATGCTGGGCCATTCCCCAGCGATGGTTCCAAACATGTTGCAGTACCACTAGCAGAGAGATCTCTGTAGAATTTAATATCAATATTCCCACAAGGACAGAGTAATAAATTGTAGAACCATGGAATCATAGCATGGTTTGGGTTGGAAGGGATTAAAGACCATCTAGTTCCAACTGCCTTGTCATGGGCAGGGACACCTTCCACTAGACCAGGTTTCTCAGTTATGTATAATTTACTCTTTTATAGAGCCAGCCATAAGTTTGTATTAAAGAAAACTATTCTGCAAAACAACTTAGGACAATATATACTGCAAAGTACTGGAATTCCCATGACAAAGAGGTCTGAAGGGAAGGTAGCTCCAGACCAACCAGCATGCTTAGCAGTCAGTTGTCAATATTATCACAGAGGGAGTCCTACAATTTTAAGTAGATTTCATAATAATATAATTTATAGAGAGAGCTAATCCTATATTTCCTTTTTAAATTTAAGTTTTGTTCCACTTGCATCATGCTTTACTAACCATGATTTCCTTGAACAGGCTATGAAACTCCTAAACATGGGGGCCTGCTATTACATTCAGATGCAGGAACTGTGACCATGTTGCTAACTGTGCCATGAAGTTTTGGTTCAGTGTTTTCCAAAACTGAAGTCACATATTGTTCTTCAGCCAGACAAAATGACAGTAACGAGAAGCTCCTGGGGAGACAGAGCAAGGGATGCCTGTGCTGTCACCACTGCCAGGGCAGGTTGCAGACCGGCTGCATGAAGGTTGCAAGGACACACTATGTGAGCATCCACCCTGCTTCCCAGTCAGGTTTGTGCAGCCAGCAATGAGCTGCTGTTCTTGCAGAAATATCAAGAGACAGCAGACACAGCTTTGCTGTGATGGGGTGTAAAGGCACAGAGTGCTGTAGACTGGACCTGCAAACTAGGGCTCACCCCTCATAAATCGGTGTCCAAATACTGCCCACAGGGATTGTCCATATGAATGTTGCTGGTTTGCTCCAGAGGCAGCAATACAAAGGTACTTGAAAGCCTCCTCTCCTTCACCTGCCAAGTGTGTCACAAGTTACTACTTCTCCTGGGGTACTGAGCAGGACCTTTTTATTGTATTGCTGTTGACAGACCCTGGTTGAATATTTTTTGAATTTCAGTTGCTGCATTTATTATCAAGAAATTGAAAGTTTCTTTTTCTGCCCAGCACAATAGATCAGAATTCATCCATTTCATCCTTGCAGTGAATTGAACTGTCCCTCACAGAGGAGGTGAAACGTGCCAGCTACAATAGATGGTGAGCAAGGATGTCTGCTCCCTTTATCTGAAATGAAAAAGTTTTTGAAGCATCATTGCAATCAGCATCCAAAGAAGGTATCAATTTTCAGGCATTTTTCAATAACAACTGATTTTTTTAAAAAGGGGGAAAAATCATCTTGTTCTTTGTTTTGTTTTTAGAAAAATAAAAAAATTTAACAGGTAAGAAATCCAAATTCCAAGCAGAATAATTTTTAAAAGGACAGATCATCTGTGTGTAAACTCAAGGGCAGCCTCCTATAAATTTTACACACATCCGTGTTTGAAGCCTACCAGTTACCATGGTTACGATGACATTGCTAGTCTTATTTATAGCCCTGTGCTATATATATTGCTTTCCAGAAGGCATAAAAGGGATAGCTGACTGTGAAGGAATCTGGGAACTGCACATTACAAAAGAGATGTAGAGGAAAAAAAGCTAATTAAAGAGGGGCTGCCAAGGTTTGATGTTACTTTTGCAGCACCAGGTCATGACAGCATCCTCATGTCAGAGCAGCCAGGAGGGATGCAGGTGGCCCTGTAGCTCCTTCACCCTGTGCCCTCCCAAAGGACAACTGTGGCAAGGGACAGGCAGGATACCCCTTGGCATCTCTGCAGATTTCTGGGGCAGGATTTATAGTACTGGTCCATGTTTCTGATGAACAGAAGGGAGCTCATGTGTGGCAACACAGGTGGGAGCAGGGCTCGGGACAGAGAGTGGCCACCTCTAATGTCAGTGTCCCCTAATGCTGCACCCCAGACCAGGCAGCTGTGGATGGATGCACCAAAGCAGCACATATTGCACACTGCTCTCTCCCAAGAGGTTCATATTTGGCTTTTCTTTCTCTCTGAAGCAGACTGCAACATACATGTGTGGAGTCATATACATGTGGGCACACACACATATATACAGATATAATAAAAACATGTCATGAAGAATATATATTTTGTTAGGAGGAATGAAAAAAATAAAGTCAGTGACATTTATGAAAGAACTGTCTTGTAATATGGGATAAAGAGAATCCTGCAGGTCTGAAGAAAAGAAGAACATAGGGGAAGAGAGTTGAAGATATATGAAGAGACAGAAGGAAGGGAGGAAGGGAGAAAGAAAGAGAGAGAGAGAGAGAGAGAGAGAAACAAAGAAGGAAAGGAGGAAAGAAAAGAAAGGAGGAAAGAAAGAAAGAAAGACAGGAGGAAAGAAAGAAAGAAAGGAGGAAAGAAAGGAGGAAAGAAAGGAGGAAAGGAGGAAAGGAGGAAAGGAAGAAAGGAAGAAAGGAAGAAAGGAAGAAAGGAAGAAAGAAAGAAAGAAAGAAAGAAAGAAAGAAAGAAAGAAAGAAAGAAAGAAAGAAAGAAAGAAAGAAAGAAAGAAAGAAAGAAAGAAAGAAAGAAAGAAAGAAAGAAAGAAAGAAAGAAAGAAAGAAAGAAAGAAAGAAAGAAAGAAAGAAAGAAAGAAAGAAAGAAAGAAAGAAAGAAAGAAAGAAAGAAAGAAAGAAAGAAAGAAAGAAAGAAAGAAAGAAAGAAAGAAAGAAAGAAAGAAAGAAAGAAAGAAAGAAAGAAAGAAAGAAAGAAAGAAAGAAAGAAAGAAAGAAAGAAAGAAAGAAAGAAAGAAAGAAAGAAAGAAAGAAAGAAAGAAAGAAAGAAAGAAAGAAAGAAAGAAAGAAAGAAAGAAAGAAAGAAAGAAAGAAAGAAAGAAAGAAAGAAAGAAAGAAAGAAAGAAAGAAAGAAAGAAAGAAAGAAAGAAAGAAAGAAAGAAAGAAAGAAAGAAAGAAAGAAAGAAAGGAGACAGGATGGAGGGAGGGAGGGAAGGAAGCCAGGGACAGAGGAAGGGATGAATTTTGAATAAAATTCTTCCCCAGTTTTTAATCTAATTCCACTTCCAAGAGCCAGGTTGCTGCCTAGGTCAGCTGTCAGGCCCAAGGGCAGTTTCAGTGGCCCAACAGTAGATAAATAACATGAATAGAAAATGCAAAGACAAAATTCTTGAAAATGGTAAGGAATTACTTCAACAGCTGAAATGCAAACCAAGAAGTTAAGAGATGTGAGGTACTTAAATGGTGTCTCTAAAAAATTAATCAGGATTGACAATATGGGTACAACTGCAAGCAGAAATTCTGAGGGAAGATCTGTTCAGATTACAGCTGAGCTGAAACCTCTCTATGAAAGAGCTGCAGAAGAGGCCAGATTATCTTTCTTAGGAGCTTGCACCACAGTTTCAAGGCCATCACTTTAATGGTGAGCATTTTGCTGATAGAAGACCTGTGGGAATGAATGGAAACTGATGCACATAAAAAAAATCAGTTAAAGCCTGACCTAACAAGAAAGGTAAGGTATTCTGTGACTCTGGCAATGACATTGAGACGTCACGTTCAGGAACTGTGTGAACCTCAACTGGCAAAATGTTCATTTATATATTTTTAAAAGACACAATTTATTTTTGTTTTATAAATTTGTTTTCAAAAGTTCTGTTGTAAATGTCATCTGCTTAGCTGCCTTTGGAACTGTAAAGAGAGGTAATCCAAAGCTCTTAGACTGTTATGACAGGGAAAGACAGGCAAGTAGACAAACAAAACTCCTTGTGAACAGGCACTGAATAAGAAAATCCCTGCTCTGGAAACATAAATGTACTTAGAAATCACTGTCACTTCATTTTCAATCCCCTTTTCCTCTTTGATGATGTGGACAGGCTGAGATTGGATTATTGGGGGTACAGAAAGGACTAGTTAGGGAATAGGAAAAAAAATACCCTGAAAAGAATCCAAAGAAAATAAATAAGCATGAGGAAGGGACAAAACTAGAATCACGTCCCGCTCTCGTTACCCGTTTTAAAGATGTTTTTCAAAAAATTCAAAAAAGAAGCAAATATTCCCTCTTAAATCACATAATCCAGAAACTCAATGTCCCAATAAATTAATGTGGATGTATTGTGACTGAGCTTCAGCATGAATTTTAATGTCATGGCTGTGCCTCCACACAGATTTTGCCCCTCGGCAGCTACTTATGTCACCTCCATGCAGAAGCAGACAGTACAATGACTATATACCTTTCCTGTTGTCTTAAAATTACTAGATGGCCTAATGCCACTGCAAGCTTTTGTACTACTACTTTTCTTTGTATTGATTAAACATAAATTATTGAGGAAAGTAACTGAGGAAATTCCAAGGGAGTGGATATCATGGTCTCTGTAACTAGAGACTGTCTGTCACTGAATGTGATCCTTCTGACCCGATAATTTGATATAATGCTCATAATTCAGAAGTCCCTGATGACTGGAAAAAGGGAAATATAAGCGCTATTTTTACAAAGGGAAAACAGAAGAACTGGGAAACTATCAACCAGTGAGTCTCACATCTGTGCCTGGCAAGATCATGGAGCAGATTCTCCTGGAATATATGCTTAGGCACATGAAAAACAAAGAGGTAATTGGTAATAACCAACATGGCTTTACTGGAGCAAGCCATGCTGGACGAATTTGGTGGCCTTCTATGATGGGGCCACAGATTTTGTGGATAGGGGCAAAGCAACTGATATCTTCTACCTGGACTTACACAAAGTGTTGGACAGTGTCCCACATGACATCTTTGTCTCTAA
>NW_008686374.1:0-9342 GCF_000695815.1 Acanthisitta chloris
TTTGTGCTCACTGCCATGAACCCGTTTCCTTCCCCAGGCCTTGGGAACTGCTCCTGTGCTGCTCCTGTGCTGCCAAGGGCGCCCACAGATGCTGCTCTGGCCTGAAGGACAGCACAACCAGATGGGAGTGCAACAGCTGTGCTGGTCTGAGCACTGGTAAGAGGCAAAGCACCTGGGTGTCCCCAGGCTGGGGCCATAGGGCAGGCTGTGCCTGGCAGTGGGTGCCCAGGGCGGGCTTGGAAGAGCCTGTCTGCTCCAGGAGAGCTGCTCTGGCCTATTCTCCCCAGGCCTGGGGGTCCTTATCTCGTCAAGGTCAATGTTGTTCTCGTTCGTGAGGCCTTAAGTCCAGCTGTCTGCCTTCACACTCCTTGCCTCTTTTGAAGACCAGGGTGACATTTGCTTTCTTGTGTATTGTGGTTTTTGTGATAGTTCCTGGTGGTACAAGAAAATGAGATTTCCAAGGGCTGAGACATGTCTTCTGCATTGCTGTGTGGGTAAGGTAGTTGTGGTGTGGCTGAATCCTTAAAAACTGGGAGGGTAAGAAGTGCTGGCTGTGGTATTAGAGTCCACAGCAGTTTGAGTTGGTGTGCGTTGTATCCTGAGCTACTTGAAAGTACGGAAGTGTTAATAGGAATGTGTGAGATTTTAGGAATATTTAAAATACACATTGTTTCATAGTTACTGTATTTTAGGGAATGTCTTTCCAGTAACACAAGTCCCTGTCTGCTGAAATGTGCTGGCTGGTGAGATAAGGAGAGCACCTGGGAGGTGCTCCAGCAAAGCTGGCTCAAGAGCTGCTTTTTAGTACTGCAATGAGCCACTTGTTTTAACGCGACTTGGAACTGCAGTTCCAGCGCTTGTCCACCGGGTGGGGTGAATCCGTGGATCCACACAAGGGATGGAAGTTTGCACGTAGTTCTGACTGCAGTAGAGCAGCAAAATACCTGCTGGATAAAAAAAAAAATTCAACTGAAACATACAATTAATGTAGTTGATGTTTAAAAAATAGGTTAGCCAATTGAATTCTTTCTGGCTTGAATTCAAAAACCTTTTCTCAGTTCCCACTTTTTAATTGGCTCTGACTGATGAAAAAACCCAGCACTAAACCAAGCA
Source organism: Acanthisitta chloris (assembly GCF_000695815.1). Lineage (NCBI taxonomy): Eukaryota > Metazoa > Chordata > Aves > Passeriformes > Acanthisittidae > Acanthisitta > Acanthisitta chloris. Next base: position 1,114 of record NW_008686374.1, read on the forward strand.
ATATAAAGAGATTTACTTACTTAAACCTCACATGCGGAGGGGTTTGCAAAGTCAGGGATGTCCCTGCAGCCCTCAGCTGATTCCTGCCATGTGCATCTGCTGGATTGTTGTGGAGGTTGGTGTTTGTCAGCTGAAAGAGCTGAATTGCTGTGAGAGAGCAGCATGCAGGTCGGGAGGGTGCAGTGCTGAAGAGAGTGTACAGTCACTGCATGAGAGTGACAAAAGGCTGTCTGGTCCCTGTGGCTCTCAAGTACTCCAGAAGGACAACTAGCAAGAGGTTACTTGTCGATTTAATCCTCCCTTGGCAAGGGGTAGGTCACCCAGAGACAGATGCACAGTGCTTAAATCCCCCTGGCCCTCAAGCTGTGTGGCTGGGGCCTGCCCTGCCTGAGCAAGTTTGTCTCCAAAAGCAAGGCTGTGATTTGGGTTAGCGTGCATGTGTGGCAGCCTCAGCCCCTGGCCCAGAACTGCCCAGCAGCCCACTGCAACCCTTGCCTGGGCTGGCAGAGAGGTCTGGGATGCGTAGGTGTCCCCTTGGGTTGTTGCTGGTGTTGGAGGAGATAGTGGCTGGTCCAGCTGTGCAAGTGAAGGTCAGTCTGCTGCAGTGTGTGTTGTTACAAGAGTGAAAGAAAAAAACCTCTGAACTGAGCACTCACTTTGTGTTTGTCAGTTTACACCTTCACCTGTCTGTCTGCAGATCTACATGGTTTAAGTTCCGCATTTTAAATCTCTAGCGCTGAGACTTCTATATAAGAAGGGAGATTTCATCTCAACTCCTTTGGTGTCTTCCCCAAGTGCTTGCATTGTGTGAATAGCTCACCCACAGGATGCAGTTTGAGGGAAGAGAGAGAGGCAAAGGTCAGGCTGAGAAAAGGATGTTGGCATGTTAACAAGAAGCAGAGGGCAACATCTGGGCTTCCTGTGGCTCCAGGCAGCACCCCAGGCCTGCCTTCAAAAGCAGCTTTTTCTTCTTCCTGCCCTTCATGCTGCCCTTCAGTGGGACAGCTTCCCAAATATGGCCTTGCTGACTTTCTGACCAAAATAGCGGCTGCGTGACAAAATGCAGCGCAGAGGAACGTAACCTTAATCCAGGCATCATTGTGTAGTGAGAGGCAGGAATTTTGTAAACTTCCACAGCAGCTTGGTGTCAGGTTTGTTGTTGTCTGCTCCCTGCACACATGATGGTCTCACAGGACACTGCCCAGACATCAGTTAACCACCTATTGCATTTTCTAACCCTGTAACAGCTCAGTTCATGGCTTCCCTCCTTGTCGTGCAGGTTGCCCCAGCCCAAAAGGGAAAGATGCCAAGGGGAGTCTGTGCTGACATTGCCTCCTGGTGGGTCTTCGTCCTCTTTCTCTTGCCTTATGAAATCATTTAAGTTCTGTTGGTGAAGTGAGGCTGGAGAACGTTTTTGGAAGTATTACATATACAGAGCCCAGGAGAGGGAACTGACAGCTGTGGCCCACTTGAAAATATTCCCATTAGGCAGAGCTCTGTCATCTCTGATATTTAAAAACTTCAAAACTCTTGTGATAAAGTGCTTGATATCCTGCAGGAAACCAAGAAGCTTGAGAGTGTCTCGGTGCTTAACGACTGCTGTACATCAGGTTATACATTTCATGCTTGCTGCTGCTGTACGTCATGCTGCAGATGGTTTCTCCTCTTTGCAATTAAGAGGACTCAGGATCAAGTTCCAGTTTGGATCCTTTCTCTGCTTTGATTTAAAAAAAAAGAGCAAAGGGCGTGTAACCAAATCAGCTCGTTTGGCAGAGGTGAGCTGTCATGCTGAAAGCCAAGAGCACAGAACTGGGCAGGAGAACTCAAAGCCCTGCAAAATGCTCTGATGGGGCAGAGTATTCACTGGGGATGTTGATGTTCACAGTGAAAATGAAAAGTAGGTCTGGATACATGTTGCTTTTACCATATTTCAGTAGTGTAGTCAAGCAAAAGCAGCAACAGAACATGAGTTCTGCTTTGCCCAGGTTTCAGGGCTGTTGCAGGTGTTTCTACACCACAGGGGCTTTGGCATAGTGAAGTGTGTGTCTGATGTACCTTAGCTCAGGTTACATTGCCACTGCTCTGGTGGCAGATTTATGACTGTAGACAAGATGCAGAGCTTTTATTAGGGCAGTGTGTACAAAAGTTCCTCAGATCTTACTGCAGTGACTTGGTTCACACAGCAGTGTTTTACTGACGGCTGAAGAGAGGTTTGAAATATGCTGGTAAAGCTGCAAACCAGAGCAGGAATTGAATCTACTGCCAGCAAAGACAAGCAGAGTAAATGGCCTGAGAACTGTGGCTGTGTCTAGTGGCATGGGCTCTGTCACCTGCCAGCACAGCTCCTGCCTCAGCTAGGGGGATAAGAGCAATCACATCCAGGCTCTCTTTTAGTGACTGGTAAATGTTTTCCTGCTTGATGTAAAAAAAATTTTTAAATGTTTTAATTACTTCTTTTTCCCAAGCAATGTGGACATGTGTCATACTCCTTAAAGCCTTTCAGGCACAAGAAATTCACTACACATGCAGGGAAAACTGCAAGTTGGTTTGGAGTTGCACAGATACATGGTCTCCTTGGGGTGGTTTTCATTCATCATTAGCACATCCTCTCTGTGGAGGCTTCAACCAGGCCGACCCTCTAATGGTTACTGGTTTTTCAGCCAGCTCACCCACTCTCCCGCCTGTCATGTCATGTTACATTCCTCATGCAGTTGTTCCTGTGTTTTAGCTGGCAGTGAAATCCACCCACAGCTCCTCACCCCACGGCATTGCTGCCTTACCCTGGGAAGACAGTCTGTGTGTTAAGGCAGCCTGGCCTTTCATCAGTGTTTCTGGCTTCCCACCGAGCCTGCCGACCTGCTGGCACCTCTGCTCCAAGGACTGAAAAAGCCTAAATAGTCCCAACATACATGCTCTTCTCGGGACAAATTTTGGCTGCTACAAGATCTTTGTCCTCTCTTGCCAGCCACCACCTTCCCTGTTTGACTCTGAGCAGTGAGTGGGCAGCCCGTGAGGCCACTTGGCCTGTGCCACTGAGCCAAGGCACACAGCCAAGTGGCCCTTTGCAGCTCCTTTTCCCTGGGGACACAGCACAGTCCAAGCCACCAAGCTGACTGAAGGGAGTGAGTTAACTTTATTTCTTCTCTTATTTGCCCTTCAGGGAGCCAAAGCCTATCAGTAAGCAGTGGAGAATATCTTGAAGAAGTCCAGTTTGGATGCTGGGATTTTGCCAGGACAGAGAAGCATAATAGGGCTGTCAGTGACACATCATGTGATGTGAGAGTGCAGGTGTGAGTTGTCCATGGGCTGGATGGCCATGGATATGGGGACAGCTGGCATCACCTTGTCTTGTGGCCAAGGCTCAGGTGTTTGCGACTCCCTGGAGCCTTTCAGGGTAAAACATTTCAGCTCTGTCCTCAAAAGCAGATCTCAGTGGGAATCAGCTCCTGCTGCTATACTGGGGAGGTGGAAAACGTTTCTCTGACCTCTAGGCTACAGATGCATTGGAAACAGAAGACTGTAACATCTGGATGCATTTTATGTCACAGGGTTCTTAGACCCAGCACATTTCCACGTTTGTTGGTTTCCGATGCACTTGTACTACTTCTGAGCCTGCAGTGCCATGGCATTGAGGGATTGGGACCCTCAGGAGACCCCTCTGAGCGGGTCAACCAGATGTTTGCACTAGGGGTGTTCCCAAAATACCCCAAGTTTTAAGGAAAATCAGCAGATCTAGCTGACAAGTTCGTTTTCTCAGTTTTTCTGGGGGTAAAAACCCTGGTTGGGCAAAGCATTTAGTGTCTGTTGTACTGAAAAAAGACACAGCCAAATACCCAAGAACCCCTCTCATGCCTGTTTTCACCTCAGGCCCACTTGTCCTGAATGACAATATTTCATTATTGCTATAAGTGAGAGTGCATGTCACATCAAATACAGCTGCTCAAGGTGTTACCTCCATCCACAGAGGTGGAAAAAAGCTCTGGTTTGGGAAGGAAAGGCAGAAGGACAATGCAGAAACAAGGTCACCCCAGGGAGAGGGCAGCATGGCTGGGGCTTGCACCGACAGCCTCGCGTCTTGCCCTGCCAATGTTTGTTTTGCTTGGGTAAACGTTTGATTTTAGCAACATGACTGCAATGTGTGAGTTGTGCTGGGGCTGTAATTTGATGGGAGGAGGCAGCTATGTGCAGGGAGAGCTGCTAATGCCACAGGAATGCTGGGCTTCCTTGGGACGAGAAAAGATGGTGCTCAGGGCCCTTGGGGACAGCTCCTTGGCCCTACTGTCGCCCTGCACCTGGGAGCTGAGACCCAAAGCAGGATCATGCCTTTCTCAGGGCCACTGTGGCCCAAATGGATGTGATTTCTTAGGGAAAATTGGATGTTTCACTTATTGCAGTAAGCCTCCTACTCAGGGCTCCTGGAGGACTAGGAGGTGCCATGGGGCTGCTGCCACCTGCCTCCTGCCAGGCTGGATGCAACAGGAAGGAGGCAACCAGTCCAGCTTAGGAATGGCTTTTATTCATGTTTCCAAATAAAACTGAAGTCTTCTTTCCGCATGTGCAAGAGGGTGGCAATCAGGATGGCAGAGAAAGCTTAGGAATTTATTCATGTTTCCAAATAAAACTGAAGTCTTCTTTCCGCATGTGCAAGAGGGTGGCAATCAGGATGGCAGAGAAGAGGAAAGGGTGTCCCGTCAGGACAGCTGGGGTGAGAGTAGACAAGAGAGGGACTGTCTCTCACCTGTGGATTGCAGTGATGGCCTAAGTGGGGTTTAATTCATATTTCACTGCTAAAACGCTGCCAGTGCTCCAGGTAAACCAGCAGGCACCAGTGCCAGACCCTGAGCCTGTTCACCATGGCAGGGGTGAGGAGAAGCAACGTGGCAGCTCCCACTGAGCACCCTGGCTCCATTGGTTGGGCTTTGCCACTGGACTGGCAGCAAAATACCTCCTTGGAGTCTTAAAGCTCTAGCTGTGATGCCACCCTGCCAGAAGTGGCCCCAAGGAGTGGCCCCATTACTCATGAGTATATGACCGTGTTGAAGCTGTCAATAAACCTCCAAGGAAAGACCATCTGAGGCACTTGGTATTAACAAGTTTTATTTCCCTCCCGGCCACCCTTCTCAGCGCTGTGTCTTCATGCTGGTAGCCAGGGGACTTAGTCAAAGAGATGCAGGAGGGGTTTAGGAGTTTCGAGCTGTCCTGGAGGAGTGTAGGAGATTTGAGCTGTCCATCTGGCCTCAGATTTATTCAACCCCCTTCATAAACTCCAGGAACTCTGCCAAGGGGAAAACATTGGAGACAAAAGATGTGAGGTGAGACCAAAGTGCCCTTGCAGCTGCCAAGTGCAGTCTTGGCAACCTTCCCCAGCCCTGTCTCCTTTTCCACCCCCACAGTGGTGGAAAAGAGAGGCTGAGGGGGGATGGCTACTGCTTCTCTGACTGTGGCAAGGACTCCTCGTGACTCCTGCTGGAAATGTCACTGGAGCTCAGCGTCATCCTCGGTTGCCACCAGAACACTGAACGTGAATGTCCAGGGTGGGACATAGCCACAGACTCAACTCACGAACTGAGTCTGGGGGTCATTTCAGCAGCTTTGCACTCAAAGATACTGCCTCTCAGACATGGTGCTTGTGTTTAGGGGGCAGGAAGGGATAGGCAGTGTCCCCTCTAGGGAAAAATGGCAGTGCTTCAGTGCAGCCTGACCTTCACAGCATGGGGACAGTTGAGGCAGCCCCAGGCCCTTGCTACCATGTCACAACATAAGAAACCTCCCACCCCTGTGCAAACATGCTGCAGTCAGGCCTGGCTCATGCCCATCCAGGAAGGAAACCAAGACCATGGGACCTGCCCAGGGGGACACTCAAAGGCTCGTGACAAAACCGCATGCAAGAATGTCCCACCGTCATAGTCAATTCTGCCGTCGTTGTTTTTATCCCCATCTTTCATCAGTTCTTCTATGTCATCCTCAGTGATGGTCTCTCCGGTCGCCTGCAGCATGATCTTCAGTTCCTCAAGGTCGATGTAGCCATCCGCGTTTCTGTGTGAGGACAGAAGAGCTCAGGAGCAGACAGACACTGGGGAAGGGAAGTCAGAGTGGTTGCACTACTCCCACCACCCCACCACGCTATGGTGCAGCTCTTACTTGTCAAACATCCTGAAAAGATCTGAGAGTTCCTCTTCAGTTTTTCCTTTGCTGTCATCTTTCATACACCGGACCATCATAACAAGGAACTCATCAAAGTCCACGGTGCCGCTGCCTGCAGGCACAATAGACACCATCAGCTGGTGCTACGGTGGGTGGATGGGCAACCTCAGTGACAGATCACACTTCCCTTTAGCAACCCAGGAACTCAGGAGAGCAGTCCTGCAGCAAGAGGCAGCTCTCAGGCCACTGCAGTAAGTGACTGAGGCCCTGCTCTGACTTCATCACTGAATTCTTACCTTTTGCAGTCATTTTGCCTTGGCAAAAGTCCTTCTGGAAGCACCAATGAATGGAAATTCTTGCTATGGAGATAGATGTATATCTTATCTAGGTATTAATACTAAAAGCTCCAGAAGGCAGGTATACATGCAGTGTGGTTTTGTATCTGCAGTACAGTACTGTTGTTTTCAATGACAGCTTTTCATTTCCCTTTTCTTTCCTGATTTTTAACTGATTTTTTAATTTTCCAGGTATTTAGTATGGTTTTCCTGCCCAACTTGCACCCAGTGGATATTGTTATCTGTGATCACCTGTAGACTGATCTAATCAATACTGACAGTTACTTATGTGGGTGTGTGTATGCTTGGGCAGTGAGAGACTTTTCTGATGATAGAATCCTGTAACTGTGGCATTTCTGAAATGGCAGTTCCTACATTTTTTAATTTTCCAGGTATTTAGTATGGTTTTCCTGCCCAACTTGCACCCAGTGGATATTGTTATCTGTGATCACCTGTAGACTGATCTAATCAATACTGACAGTTACTTATGTGGGTGTGTGTATGCTTGGGCAGTGAGAGACTTTTCTGATGATAGAATCCTGTAACTGTGGCATTTCTGAAATGGCAGTTCCTACATTCAACCTACATTTTGCTTTTCAAGAGGACCTGTACAATTTCAGAGTACCCTCCTACCTGCCCCCTCCAACACCAGTTCAAGCAGTCTGATCATTACAGCAATAATAATTTTTATGGTCTCTTTTTGCCTCAAAAATTTCCTAAAGGAACCACACTGAAGTTTGATGGGTGCCTAGTGTCCTTCAAATTCACAGCACTGCAGGTTGCTCCCCACAGGCTGTGACTCCTGAGCATGGATCCTGTCAGCACTGCAGAGATGGCCCCCACACCTCCAGATGTGGAGATGGTGCTTAGGAGAGTGGAAGAAACCCAAATTTCTCACCGTCCTCATCCACCTCATCTATCATCTCCTGCAGCTCCTCAGGGGTGGGGTTCTGCCCCAGCATCCGCATCACCTTCCCCAGCTCCTTGGTGCTGATGCAACCATCCTCTGCCCCCAGCACGAAGATGTCAAAGGCAGCCTTGAACTCTGCAGAGAGAGGGGGGAGGAGATATGGGGGGTCTTGCCTTGCCCCTTGCTCCTGCAGGCAGGTGGCCTTGGCACAGCCTCCCTGGATCATGCACTCCAGCAATACCCAGCCATGGCATAGTGAGGATACTCAAGCACATGCACAAAAAATTGCTTGACTGAAATGCTGGTGGATCCAAATCCCTGGGTCATGCCCTGCCTTGGCCAGTCTGGCCAAAGCATTCTCTGGACTGTCATTGCTGAGGCAGGCTGGGCTGCTGGCTGGAGAGCTCATCTTTAGGCTGCAGTGTCAGGTTAAAGATGCACCTACCATTTTTTTGCTCTTCTGTCAGCTGCTCAACCTGTAAGGAAAACACAGAGACCAAGTCATTTTTCTTGTCAGCATCACTAATTGCTGAAAGGACACATTATTTGTTCCACAGCCTTGTCAACTAAGCCTCACAACAGTCATCCTCATGGACTAGGGGATGTACAGCCAGTGGGGTTTTGACACCACAACTTTTTGTAGTCTAAGAGATTCTAACCCTTAAAAAAAACATCCCCATCTCCTTTGAAGCAAGAGTAGCAGCTTCTAATACATGACAGAAATAGCCTTTGCACGAGCGGGAGAGACACATTGGCAAAAGCATTTGCTTCTGTCAAGCATTTGGGGATAATTTCTTGCTGCTGGCTTCACCAAAAGCTGGGGTTTGTGCTTAGTTCTTA
>NW_008686374.1:9353-12500 GCF_000695815.1 Acanthisitta chloris
TCAGAGGCGGGATGTGTTTGAGAAGTTCCTGAGGATGGAGAAGTGGACAAGAGTATTCCCAGGTGTTGTTTTTCAGCCCTAGATTCAGGAAAGTCCCTGCACTATCCAGAGCATTAACTGCTATACTTTTCATCTGAGACAGTGTTATAACAAAGGCTCTTGACTCTGAAGGGAGTTGCTATTCCCTTTAGCTGGGTTTGGGAATCTCCCTTAAGAAAGGTGCCATTCAGCATTATCTGAAACAGGTTGGCAGATAGATCTCAAACTCTGCCCTAATTCAGTCCCCACAGACTATCAGTGGGAGCTTATTACTTAGCATGAATTAATGAAAATAATCAATGAGGAGAGCAAAGAGGAATCAATCAGCTCTGTGCCATGTGTCTTTAAGTGCATGTCTCTCTTTGGCTTCTTTCCTGCCAGCAGGTAGTGCTTATCTAAAACTGCTGACCTTACCACTGTGTCCAACTGCCCATTTGGTAGCATCCATTAAAACATCGACCCTGGTCAACATCCTCTCTGGAGCCAGCCAGGTATGTGGCTGCCTGTCTGTGCAGGAGGTGTCTCTCCCCACTACATTTTCTTTGATACTATTCCCATTCAAGCAGTGCCAAACACCCATCTCTGCCATGTCTCAGTTGAGGCAGGACCCCACAACCCAGGATTGTGGCACTCTGAAGGAAAACTGATTCTTTTGCCCCAAAGAGCCATGATTTTGCAAAAGCCAGCTGGTAATCCTTCCTGCTTGCAGCAAGAGGCAGGGAATGTACTTTTCCTTAGCAGGAGAGAGCCCACAGGAAGAGGGCAGAGAGCCTTATCCCACTCCCCAGGCAGCAGGAGGTGAAGACTTTCAAGTCAGAAAGCACTAAAGACGGTGGCAGGATTGCCACTGCTGGAGAAAACCCAAGCCCCTGTGTCCCTGGTGCCGCTGAAGGCAAGCAGAAGGCAGCCAGGCAGCTGCTGTCCCTCCATGGGTATAGTCTGGGCAGTGAGGGCAGCTGCCACACTCCCTCGGCTGATGTCCATGGCCACCATCCTGCTGCTGGTAACATGACTCTCTTGGTGCAGTTGCTATTTATACGCCTGGGTGAGAGAGGTGCTGGAGATAAAGATGAGCTCCCCCATTGTTACCAGGCTTTGGTATTTATCCTTGCAGCCCTTTATCTGGACACTTGTCCTTGCCACTGTTCTAAGCACCACTTAACGGAGTCTAAAATTGTTCCCAAAATAGCTTTGTGTTTGCACACCCTTATCTAGCCATGAGTGGGCAAGATGAACCTCCATTGGGTTCTCTGGCTGCATGTAGAAAATTTGGCACAAGTGTAATATTAATATATGCTATCAGCATGCAGAAAATGTAAAAATACTTTTGAAGCTTTCTTGACTACTGAAGTGATAGATGTGGTGTATGTAAATTAAATGTATTGTCACTTTAGAGTGACACTTTTATTACAGATGTGTCTCTTAATCAGTTCATAGTGCCCTCTGGACATGGGTGCTGTTGGCAGCTTTATTCCTCTTTTCCCTCCACATCACTGCAAGCACAGGTTGCTCTGGCTGTGGTGGGGGAAGGCAATCTTTAAGCTCATAGCACAAAAGCAGCCATGGTAATGCCAAATCTGCTGTATTTTGCTTTTCTCAGCTCTTCTCTCCACCCCATGGTTCCATTTGAAGTCAGACAGGGGAAACTGTAGTTCTTGAATAATTTTTCCAGCTAAACGTTACACTTAAAATCTTACACTTAAAATTGTGAGAAATGGATCCACAAAAAAAAGCTGTTTGTCTCAGCTGTGCCTGGCTTAGACATGTTTTGCCTCTGTAAAGGTGCACAGGACTCAAGCCCCACATTTACCTAATTATAGGCATGTGGTTCCTAAACAATAAGGAGAGGACCTGTGCCTTGAGTCACAGAGAACATATTTAATTAAAAATCTTAATTAGAGAGGCCTGGATTTTCTTTTATTTTACAGGTCCCATTTCCCCTCCTTTTGGAGGTGTTGGCAGGGGGAACTCAGCCTTTCCTGAGCCTTTTCACACTACCAGGATCACTACAGGGGTTCCATCTCCCAAGGCCCAGGGCTGACTGAAGGACAAGGAGAGGTGTGAGCATTTGAGGGTTTTTTTCTTCAATTATCTATCAAGCACTATCCTTCTTTCCTCTAAAAACCTTGGAATTAAAATAGGACTTGTATGATGTATTTTTGTGCACTTGGTTAAAATCAAACCTGATTAACTCTATATTTAAGGAAAACAAAAAGCACCAAAAAACTCTTACTGTAACTTCAGCTATAGAAGGGATGCAGTTGCAATCCACACAATCCAGTCTATTTTCATCCTTATTCCACTTGCACATCACTATCTGCCTACATTACAGAATAATGCAGTGTTCTTATTACAGACCAAATAGTTTGGATTTACACAGTGAGCACAGTGTGCAGCTGTGTAAGTTAAAATAGCCATAGGGATGCTCCACGTTCCCCACAGCATAGCTCACATTCTGGGTTCTGCATAGCAGATAGCAGGAGCAGCAAATCTGAGGAGGAGGTTTGGAAATAACTTATTGAAAAACAAGGGCTTTTTTTAAATCCCCCAGAAAAATATTCAGCTAAGGAGGGTAAAACCATAGCAGCAACAGAATTATAACGCACCAGAAAGAAGAAGGTGAGATTTAATCCATACATATAACATTTATTTCCTGGGAAATGCTGCTCTGCTTTGTCTGGACTATAACCAGCAGCCACCCCTTGTTGAGATCTTCACTTCATCTGTGAGCCATCTCCCTGCCTTATAGCAGGGAACCAGGGGAGCAATTGTAAATAATTTAGCAGGACAGTGGAGAGTTTCACACTTGTAAGAGGAGTATGACACCTCCAGAGCCATCAGTGGGAAGAGTCTGTGTCCTGGGTGAGGACGCTGACTAAAAGTTGCTGCTCTATAGTTATTTCCTATTTGCATTTCTCCGTGGAATGAATACTGTCAAGGCTTTGGGAAGTCTACTATAAAATCCCCAGGCACCTTTTAAATCCCCCTCCCTAAACCAGAGCCCCAAAGGGAGACACTTACCGCTGCCTTATAGATGTCATCCATGGCTGGAGAGGGTGGGCGAGGGGCCGGGGGATGTCCCTGTCACACTGCTGGCACTGCCCCCGC
>NW_008686374.1:12601-16926 GCF_000695815.1 Acanthisitta chloris
AGCCCCAGCCCCGGGCAGCTGCAGCTCTCCTCGTGACTTCGGTGTGGGAACGAGCGAGCCCTTTCAGCCAGGTGTCAGCAGGACCTGCCGAAATTGCTGATACATAGTGCTACTTGTCTGTCCTCACTGGACACATGCCACCATGTCACCTCCACCTCCAGCGTGTGTTCCTCCTGGAAGCTGCGTTAGAAAGATTATACCATGCTTAATTAAATTGGGTAGTACGGGAAAAGCACATCTCCCAAAATATCCCTGTCCAGCAGCAAAGGTCCCCCAGGGCAGCGGGAACAGGGGGTGTTGGGGACACCCATCCTCTCTGCTGGGTGTCCCCAAGCCCATGGGGGACATGCAGATGGGGCAGATGCCCTTGGAGGAGCAGATGCCATGTGCAGATGGGTGCCAAGGATGGGGGGAATGTGCAATACTAATGCCACAGAGAGAAGTGTGGAGGCAGACAGAGCATTGCCAATTTTCTGCATTCAGCTGGGGCTGCAAAATGTGGGGATGACTATGAACTCTACTTGATTTCAGGAATAATTCCAAGTCTGCTAGGAAACCAGGACTCACTTCACCCAACCAGTGAGATGACCTGTCCCCACTGCAAATGGGTAAAATCCACACTCCTGGATTTACCATGGATTTACCCTGACATTGAGGAGAGCAAAACATGCAGAAGGCCTCCAAGGGATGAGTAGTGTTTTCTCAGCGCAGGGAAAAGCATTTTAATCCACAGCAACCAAAGCCAAACCTCTGTTGTTAGTGATTCAGGACTCCCTCTTGTGTCCAAAGGAGCTGTGGACGGCTCTGGCATCTCAGGGTGACAAGGTCTCACCTTCAGTTGGCTCATGACAGTGTTGGTCAACAAAACTGAACATGCTATTAATGCAGCTGTTAGGTTTCATCTTTTCCAAAAATCCCTTCTCTCTTTAAGAGGAATCATGCTGCAAGGAAAAACATGAAATGCCCAAGCCAAAGAGGTGTTAACCAGGGACCCACGGTGCTGCCAGCACAAAGTGGGGACATGGGTGAGCACAGAGGTGTGTTCTCACACCACATCCTCCCAGGTTTTGAGTCCTGAAAGATTAACTTGCTGCAAAGCCTGTTAGGAACTGAGGTCCCATGAGCACTTGCTTTGATTTACACAGGCTTCAGCCTGGCTCTGCCTCTGCTCAGCGTGGGGATGGCAGATGGAATGAATGGGAAATAATTGCATTTAAGGAATTAATTTTTAAAGCAGTTGGTCTTCAGAATAGGAATACTTTGGTTGCCTTGAACATAGAAAAAGTAGAATAAGCTACAAATGGAAGTAGTTATTTTGTTGAAGGCTGTTGGAACCTGTCCTTAGGTGAGGGAACAAGGAAGGGGTAAAGGACCTGCTGTTCCCCACCATCAAACCATCACCCAAACAGTCCTGGGCAGCCCACAGAGACCTCTCTAGTGCTGCCCCGAGGCAAACTCCAGCCCCTGGGTGATTCTCCCCCCTTAGGTTTCACTGTGGAGACAGCAGGGTAGCAGGTGCCAGAACTGGGCACTACCAGGCACCACAGCACAGGGTGAGGAATTCCGCTTGGCCCTGTCCCTCCATCCTGGCAGGTGATGGCTCTGAGTCACTCCTCTGAAAACAGCCCCTGGGATGTGTCAGAATGTATCTAGGGTCAATGCAGAGTGGGAGCTCTAACATTGCCTTTAAAAGGTTGTGGCTGTGCTGCTGAAGCAGCTGGGATGAAATTCAGGTGGGATGTGGAAGAAAGGGTCTCTGTCTGCTTAGAGAGAGAAGATGTGGGCCCCTGCCACCATACACACTGACATGGGAAAGCTGCACTTCTGCAAACACCTGATGCAAACAGAGACTTACAAGGCAGAGCTGTGCCAAGAGGAAAGGATGAAAGCCCACCTGGCAGCAGGAGGTGATGTGCCTCACAGAGAAGGAGCGTCATGCCAGGTCCTGCCTCCCTGCTTGCTGCTTGGAGACAAGGCTTCCATCATCCCCTGGTTCTTCTAAGTTGCTTGTTTATGCAAGAAGTGGGGATTGGAGTTTTGTAGAGACCCTCAGAGCCACTGCCATGCAAAGTGCAGGGGAGGCTGCTGCAGGAGGTATGGGGTGTTCTGGGGATAGCCATCCACTCCTGCTGCTTCCCTGTGCGGACTCAAGTCAGAGATGGGCACAGCTATCTATAGCCTGAGAAAGGCTGCCAGCTCGAGTGCCCTGAATCTGGGCATGGCTGGCTCGGTGGCACACTGGCTGTCACTGTGGGTAGGGACAGCCTGTTAGCTTGGGCTCCAGCTTCATCACACAGCTGTCCCACGTGTCAGTCAACCCAAGGTACCGAGACAAGCAGAAGGCTTTATTGTGCTTCTTTTTCTCCAAAATCTCAGATCAGGTTACGTCTCCAAGCAGCTGTAATCCACTGCAAAACTAGCAGAGGCATCCTTCAGGTCAAGTGCAAGGAAATGAATAGCAGAAACCTGACTGAGTTGCAAATTTATTTGAGGTCAGGAGTGTTTACAGGGCTCCTTGGGCTCTGTCCTGGCTCCAAACCACAGCAAAACACTTCTGCATCCCTCTTCAAGCCCCCTTCCCTGTGTTGGGCACTTGGCCTTGTGAGAGGCCAGACCCGCTGACATCAAAGCTCTTTAATTTGCTGCATCCTAAACCCTCCTCACAGCATTTTAGCTGAACGAGCTCCCATTTGCCTCCTTCCTCAGCCACATTGCTCCTGTTTTTTCATCTCCTCTGTGGGCTGGGATGGGGCTGTCACACCAGGAGCCATCTCTGTGCCTGAAGGCAGGAACTGCTTTAGGGGAGGAGAAGGGAACTGATCACAACTGGCAGACTCAGTGCTGCAAATTGTTATTTAATTAAGGAGATGGGACATTCAGAGGAAGCTTAATTAAAGTTGATCGCAAACCCACTTATTATCTCATGAAGAGGCTGAGCTCAGCAGCAGCTCCTGATGCAGGGACAGTGCTAGAAAATCCCTCTTGGGCTGCCTCTACTATCTATACGTTTTCTCCTTGCACATATCGTCCTTTGGCTACATCCTGGCCAAGGGAAAGCATTTTTTCAGTGAAAATAAAACCAAAATGGGTTTATCCAGCTCCATTTGCAGCAGTGTGTTTGCTCATCTGCCACCCCACCCCATCCTGGTGGCATCTGCCAGACACCAGCACTGCCCCTGCAGCTCCACACATCCACCCAGGGCATTTGGCACTTCTGTTGTTATTAATGACGCTATACTGAGCCAAATGCATCCTCTATTAGGTAGCCGAAGGAAGGACAGAGAGATGCCACTTTCATTTTGCTGGAAGGTGCTTTTTTATTCAAACCTCTTGTGACTTGATGGTCCATAACAAAATCCCTCCATGGGTAATGTAGTGCAGAGTATCTTCCAAAGCCTTGATGGATGCTTGATGTATCCTTCTGCCCAAAATATAATCTTTCTAGAGAACCTCTCCACTTTAATACACTCAGATACACCTAAAGAAACTCATTATTATCTTTTCTCCCCCTCAGCTTTCCTCAGTGCATACTGAGCCTAGCAGAAAGGCTGCCATCCTATGACTGCCCCTCAGGGAAAATTGGGCTCACAGGGAAAAGGCCAAGGAGGGTTTGCTTGACATCCTTTAGATTCTTCATTCTGTTACAAATTCTTGGCAAGATCCCTTCAGTGTGCACAGGCCTGAAATACTTCTCTGTGCTTAGCGGGACAGCACATTGAGGCAAGCAAAGCCCATGATGTCAGTGAATCACCCCAAACAACACCCCGAGTTCAAGCTGGGCTCATCCCTGGGGTGCTGGACTGAGTGCCTGAAGGTGTGGCCCATCTGCCCAGCTCCTCAGCTCTGTTTTTGAGGTGGCACCAGGCAGGTCAGTCACAGAACCACCATGGTGCTGTCCCAGTCCAATGCCACAGCATCCGAGCCTTGAGGAACCCGCGGTGGCCACAGACCTGCAGCACGGGCTGCCTGTGTCTGGGGGAGGCACTGTGTGGGGCCACTACCAGCACTGCCTCTGGCTGCAGTGCTCACGACACGACTGCGAGGGAGCTCAGCCCTCCACAGCTTTGCACTGCTTGGCATTGGATTCCGCTGGACTGCGTTGGATTCCTCAGGGACCAGAGGGAATGGCCATAAGCTGAGACAGGAGAGATTCAGATCAGATATTAGAAAACGTTTCCCCTGTCAGGGTGTTCAGGAACTGGAACATTGCCCAGAGAGCTGGTGCAGTCACCATCCATTAGGAGTGTTTAAGAAGCGTCTGGACCTGGCGCTAGAACATGTTGCTTAGGGTTTACGGGCTGCAGCAGAGTGACAGGCGAACAGCG
>NW_008686374.1:16968-17360 GCF_000695815.1 Acanthisitta chloris
TTGGATTCCGCTGGACTGCATTGGATTCCTCAGGGACCAGAGGGAATGGAATGGCCATAAGACAGGAGAGATTCAGATCAGATATTAGAAAACGTTTCCCCTGTCAGGGTGTTCAGGAACTGGAACATTGCCCAGAGAGCTGGTGCAGTCACCATCCATTAGGAGTGTTTAAGAAGCGTCTGGACCTGGCGCTAGAACATGTTGCTTAGGGTTTACGGGCTGCAGCAGAGTGACAGGCGAACCGTTTCCCCTGTCAGGGTGTTCAGGAACTGGAACATTGCCCAGAGAGCTGGTGCAGTCACCATCCATTAGGAGTGTTTAAGAAGCGTCTGGACCTGGCGCTAGAACATGTTGCTTAGGGTTTACGGGCTGCAGCAGAGTGACAGGCGAAC
>NW_008686375.1:0-204 GCF_000695815.1 Acanthisitta chloris
CGCTCCTCCCTGGACTGGGCTCGCTCAGGGCTGGACTGGACTGTGTCAGGGCTGTCTCGGGCTCGCAGGCACTGGGACGCACTGGCCACGGCCTGGGCACTGGCCTTGCTCTTCGGGCTGCCCCAGGTTGGCATCTTCGGGCAGCGCGAGGTGGCCCCGGGCGAGACCGACTGCTGGGCCACCTTCGTGCAACCCTGGGGGGCC
>NW_008686376.1:0-218 GCF_000695815.1 Acanthisitta chloris
TTGTTTTCTTCCCCCATTTTTTGAAAGTTTTTTTGTGGTTTTTTTTCCCCATTTTTTTGGTTTTTTTTTTTTCTCCCAAATTTTGGCTTTTTTTCCCCAATTTTTTGGAATTTTTTTTTTCCCCATTTTTTGATTTTTTTTCCCCATTTTTGGGGTGTCCTCTCCCCCCACAGGCTCCGCCCTCCTTTGCCCCCAGTGTGACCCCCAGGGCGGCCATG
>NW_008686377.1:0-1175 GCF_000695815.1 Acanthisitta chloris
TGCAAGGGATCTCCCCTCTGCTGTACATGGTCTCCCCCCCCTCTTTTTTTTAATATGCTTTTTTTAAGGGGGCTGTTTCCCAAACTCACAGATCAGTATGGACTTTTGCAACTGGGGCTTCATTCCTATAATGTAACATTATGGAGTTTGCTATTTTTTCTCCACTTTCTTTTGTAGTTACCTCCAATATAGGTAACTCCATATTTTTCACCATGGTGAAGGTAAAATGACCTCATCTAGTGCTGCCAATATATCTTCCTAACTGGTTGGTCAGCCTTGAGCAAGCAGTCAGGTATGTGATAGTTCTGGGTAAATGAGGCTGTTACCCATGTGTTAAATGTAACAACAAGAGATATATTTCACCATCAGCCTCTCTACCTTCCCTGTTAATGGTCCTCAGGAGACGTTGTAGCCACCAGCTTCTGCACTGAGTGGAATTTATTTGCAGTCCCAAATATGCTCTAGGTTGTGTGAGTGTCAAAAGTCCCTGCATAGGTCTACCATGCTTTGCTGCTCTGTGATTTCTCCATGGATGATGAACTTCTGCGTGATGTTCAAGGCAAGTTTCTGTCTGGAGTGACACAAAAGGGAAGAAATAGAGATACGGGTGTACCCATATGAAGTTGCTGCAATCGAATTCTGGCAGGTACTTGAGCTGCTTAAGAGAGCAGTCATGGAATCATAGAAGGGTTTGAGTTGGAAGGGACCTAAAAGATCACCTAGTTCCAACCCCTCTGCCATGGACAGGGACTGCTTCCTCAATGTTAGCAGCTACCTCTAAAACAGTATTCCTGTCAAATTAAGGTATGATTAAAAAAAATAAAAATCAAAGTACCTGACCCAACTTTATTTTGCTCTAATGCTCCTGATTGCCATGGAAGTGGCACTGAAAAGATCTTGAGTCTTTCCAGTCCCTTGTTGACAAGTGTTTCTGAGGAAGTGCCACTGGTTAATATGATCTGGTGCTTCATTGCTTCATGAATCCCATCCCCTAAGCTCTACAGGTGAGCTAAAAGATAACGGAGATTGTACTTTAACACGAAGGCAGAGATTGTATCATGTACCAGAGAGAAGTACAGGAAATGTTGTATCATGGAGAGAAGTACAGCAAATGAGTGGTGAGAGTAGAACAGGGACTCTAGATTTTTTTTCTGAGTTTGTTCAATAAACTGTGC
>NW_008686378.1:0-6300 GCF_000695815.1 Acanthisitta chloris
GTTATTTCCATTTCAGCCAGTGAGATGTCAGTTGCTCAGTCACCTTTCACAGATTCACAGAATTCACAGATTCACAGAATCATTTAGGTTGGAAAGGACTTCATAAGATCATCAAGTCCAGCCTTTGACCATTCACCACCCTGTGAACTACACCATAGTACGAAGTGCCATGTTGAGTCCTTGTGGCTGCACTATTCTTGATACAAGTGAGAATGCCATTGGCCTTTCTGGCACACTGCTGTCTCATGTTCAGCCACTGTCCACCTGCACCCCCTTTTCCACCTCCTTTTCCACAGGTCCCCTATCCAGCCCCTCCTCCATCAGCCTATAGCACTGCATGGGGATTTTATGACTGAAGTGTAGGCCCCAGCAACTGGCCTTGTTGAACCTGATACTGTTGACCTTGGCCAACAGCTTTGAAACATATCTGTCCAGTGTTGGGTAGAGAGTGCAACACCTAAGTCACACCTTTGTCTGTGTTGCTTTAAAGTAGACCACTTCACTGTTGCACAAAAACCGGAGGAGAATTACTTCAGGTGGCAGAATTTGGAGTTATTGTTCACCAGTTCAATATAGTATTATTTAGACTTGCTATACAATTACAGAGCAATAAAGGAAAGCTTTATTTGCCTTCTTTCATAACCTGTGTACCTTTATTGTCTTTATTTAGAATTAGAGATATTGTAACATGCTTGAAAGAAATAGAGCACATACATTCCACCCATCATTAATTTTCTGAGAATATCCAGAGGAAGAAAAATAAAACCCTAGAATCCCAGAGTTGGTTTAATGACTCTTTTTTTATAAAGTAGAGTTTATAGTGAGATCATGGTTTGTAAAAGTTTATTATCTCAAAATACATGTGCAGCTGTTATGTGATCTGAGAAATATGATCACTTCATTTTTCAGTCAAATGGAGTAAGGAAAAAATCAGACCCTCTATCAACAAAGTACCCCCTATACCTTTGTTAATTGGAAGTTAAAGTCTTGTTAAACACTCACGTAGCTTTAGTCTGAGCTCATAAGCAAAATTAAATATGCCTGTAATTAAAAATACGTAAATTTGGCTTATATATAGCCACAAAGGGGAAAGAGCATCTAACTTGCTAATTGTGGAAGTAATCATTCCTCTGTACTCTCATGCAATTATATTAAATTTTTCTTTTATATTTAACCTCCCTTTGATCAGATGTCACATTAGTACTTTTTCTTGTTTGGGTTAAAACTGGCATAGTTGGTTTTCTCAGTCAGATTTAACTGCGGTCAAAGTCTTACAGTTAGTCAAAAGAACAACTTCCAGAATTTCTCATTTTTTCAGATTTTAGCCTACCTTATTCAGTCAGGTAATCTTAAAATTGTCATGAGGACTTTCGCTTAGAAGCGCTGACCGATTGACATCCAAACCACATGAATGGATTCTTTTAACAATAAAATTACAGACTATGCCTTACAAAATCTTCTTCTGCAAGAGAAGGATGTTCACAATATTGTATTTTCAGGTTGAATAATGTTAGATATTTGTTTGTAACTTCCTTTAATTGCCTTGCTACAGTGCATGGTAATTGTTCTGTACATAAGAAATTTCTCCCCCATTTCTTCCTTGCAACCTTATAAAATAAAAGAATAATACCAAGGTTATCTGTCAGTAGAGATCCTTTTATTGTGTCTGTCAACATGCATAGAACTGTGAATAACTCCAAGTCGATGCTGCAGTTTCACTGCAGTGCAAAAGAAGAAAAAAATTGTTATCTTTAAGTGATACTTACAAACATTTTAAGTATTTTTTAAAATTTTCTTTAGCCTAAAACTTTGTTGTTGAAGTTTGAAGACTGTATAGTGGATAAAAGACACATATAATTTTTAAAACTTGAAGAAGGACCAAAATATTCATATTTAGGTGTATTTTTTTCAACTAGAGATTTTTTTCCATTGGAAAAACCATATCAAAGCAGATTTTTGTGGGTTTTTTTTTCCTTTCGCAAGAGTAGAAATTCTTATGATCATTCAGTCCAACGTTATACACAACCCTTTTATTGGGCGGGGGAGGGAAGCCCGGCATTTGGGTTGGTCAGTCCTGTTCATTGTATCTTTCATTCTGAAGGTGTACGGATGCTGGATGGAGACGTGACAGATATGGTCGAAGCAAAGTCTCTAAGCCTTAATCCCCAGCACATCCACATTTACAGTGCCAGCTGGGGGCCTGATGATGATGGTAAGACTGTGGACGGACCTGCTTCTCTAGCACGTCAGGCCTTTGAAAACGGCATCAGAATGGTAGGTTGGCATCAAAGTGTATCTCCTGGATCTGCTCTCATGTACAAGTGGAAGGGTACTTGTGCCCAGTATGTGCAAGCACACAGCATGGGGAAAAGGAAAGGATTCTGAAGAAAAGAAGAAAATTTCCATTGTGCAAAACTAAAAATTTCATTTTCCTTTTATAGTGACCTGACAGCCAGTTCTTCCTGAAGTTTCAGCTCTGTTCATTTTTAGCTGAAATATATCATCCTCAGTGTCCTTTAAAATTGCTTTGAGGTAGTGATAATTCTGCGAGAAGTAAGGTGACTGAGAAACGTTACTTTGCAAAGCAGTGCCAACTCATCATATCTGAGTTATAAAGACATTTTAAAGCAAACCCCTTTCCTGTTTTTCCTTCTTTCTTCCTTTCTTTCATTGCTTTATTTTACTTGATTTCTAAATGTAAGTTTGATAACTTTAATAGGAAGTTGGGGACTAAAAGATGTACTACACCCATGTTTCTTTTAGCTTTTATATCTGGCCTCAGAGAACTTACAGTACTGTGATGAAGGGTACACTAATGGAAGTGCAGGGTGCAGAGAAACTTGCTCAAAGAAAGTTTTATGTTTAGATATATATGTATGTTTTAGTTAAAATGTCGTATTTCATGTAAGGAATGCAATCATGAAAAGTTCAACCTGAATTTCTGTACCAGAAGGACTCAGCCATTTCCTCATTGAAATCTCAAACTCTCTAACTGGGGATAAATACAATATCAATCAAGAAAGTGGAATAATTTGCCAAGAGCATGGATCTAATCTACAAACATTATTATTCTCTTGTTATTTTTGTAGCAATAATACAAGAGAATATCCTACAGAACCCAGATGAATTTCATTTTACCAGTACATTGTTCTGTATTTTAAATCAGTGCCAGTCTGTAGTGAAACATAGTATTTGCTTTTAAAATTCTGAAGTGGTCTTTTTCAGATAACAGTGCAAAAAAAAGAGTTTGATGTATTTTTTTGAGAAACAGTAGAAATCATATTTGATGCAAGTCAAATTATGATTTTTACAGTTTAACTTCTGTTTCATTTTATCAATTACTTGTTCTGATTGAAGTTGCCCATGGAGGGTTGAATAAATCGAAATACTTTTATAATACTAAATACATACATTTGGGTATTTTGTCTGGCTCTCTTTAAAACTTATATAAGAACATACCGATAAGAAATACAAAACATTTAAGATTAATCTCTGATTTTTATTCTTTATAGTATAATGTAGACTGAAAGATATATGTCTCAATTGACACCTTCCCTAAACTTTAAGATGAATCTTAATGAAAGAATCTGTTTTGATAAACCATACCTTTCCATGTTCAAATAAAGCTACTTTTTCTGTATTTCCTTACACTGTTGTAAACTGTTTAAAAGATGAGGCAAATGGAAGAAGAAAAGGCAAATTTTCTTTCTGACATAATATTCGTAAAATAAGATCATTGTTCAAGGTTATGACTAGATACTCAGCTAAACATAGATTACCTCAAGCAGTCATAGTAATTATGCAAATAATAATAGGCCGACAAAAATACTTATTACATTGCGTACAGATCTTGTCTATCCTTTTCCAGAAATGTTAAACTGAATGACAACAGTATAACATCCAGGATAGCATCTGTGGTGTAAATTAAAGTAACATCAGTACAGGAAGATCTGGCAAAACCTCAGTTCAGAGGTATGCAAGGGTTCAAGATCAGAATTCTTAATTTATTGTGCATATATACACTCAACTATATATTATATTTTTAAAATGGAGCAGCAAAAGAAAATGTCATGTGTTTTTAAAAGCATTAGAAAAGGAAATTATGTCCAGCTGTTTTAATTAGAAAAATCAAAGGTAGTATTGAATAGTAACTTTGATTAGGCTGAATTATTACTTTTTGTTTATTATAGTCATGAAGTAAAAAAAATGGATGCAAGAGCCACAGTTTTTTGCTGAGTTTTTTGAGAGACTGGGATCCAAGAAAAAAAATGCCTGATTGATCTTTGGCACATATTATTCCAATAAACAGCTCATGCAGAGTGTTTTACAGCTATTACTGGTTTTGAATATGCAGAGCTAATATGATTGCTCCTTCCAAATTCTCCAGAAAATATCCAAGATAAATGACAGTATAGTTTTTCCATAGCTATGCAGAGACAACTCACACCAGGAATTGAAATAGACAAATCGATTTAAAGAAAGGATACTGAATAATAAAGGAGTTTAAGACATGGCAACCTCACTCATAAGGTAAATATTGGTAGCGGGTTGACCTTGGCTGGATGCCAGGTGCCCATCAAGCGACTCTACCACTCTGCCTTCATAGCTGGACAGGGGAGAGAAAATGAGGTGGGAAAAACCAACTTTGTAGGTCGAGATAAGGCAGTTTACTGCAGCAACTAATTGCACATGCAAAAGCAATGAGAATGGAAAATACCCCAATTTTATTTCCTACTTCCCATCAGCAAGTGATGTCTGACCACTTCATGAAAAGTAGGGCTTCGGCACCTGTGACAGTTGCTCCAGAAGGCAAACACAATAGCGAATGATCCCGCTCTTTCCTTCTCCTCTTTCAGCTTTTATATCTGAGCTGATGTCATATAGTATGGAATATCCCTTTGTTCAGTGTAGGTCAGCTGGCCTAGTTGTATCCCCTCCCAGGATCTTGCCCACTCCAAACATACTGATGGAGTCTGGAATGTTGAGAGAGAGCACTGATGCTGTGCCAGTCCTGCTCAGAGGGAGCCAAAACACTAATGTGCTACTGACACTTTTCTAACTACCAGGACAAAGCACAGCACTGTGAACTCCCTCTTAGCTAGACCAAATACAATGTGCTTTAAAAATTCTGCCCAGGATCAAGATAAAGGAAGAGGAAACCAATTTTTAAACCTGTCTCAAGTACTATGTTTTTTTGTCATCTTTAAGACTTAGCTGTCAAACAATTTCTATGCAAATAATGAAACTCCTGTTGTATCATGCTTCCAGTTGACAAGGTCCTTTTCTTAAAAATAGTTTAGCTGTAAGGGTGGAAAATTCGAGGCTTGTATTTTAAATACCAGTATATTAGAAGTAGTAGACCTAAAAATATCAAGAAAAAAGCATTATAATCATGCAAAACTTGCCTGAAAAGAAAATCAGACAATGGGCAGTATATCCAAAAGGAACATATTAAAAAAAAGATCAGGTATGCAATGTCACATTTCACCCTGTGTGGCCGAATCATGTAATAGGACTGACCCTGGGACATGTGCTGTGTCTGGGATAAAAGGGAGAACACAAAAGCCTTTTGTTGATTCAGAGAGATAAAATCAAAATAGATTAGATTTTAAGATAACTGTATCTCACAGTCTGTAAGCACAGTGCTCTAAGCACTTGATGGACTTGGTCTTGCTAATTCACAGTTCTGCAGTATAACATTCAGGATAGTTCTTACGTATTGATACAAATAAGCCTGTTATTCTGGGATCAGTCTCAACATCATTTGGGTGAGGATGCATTTCAGATATTCTGACTTATTCTCTCACTGCTGTTTGTCAAAGACCTAATAGTCAGGTTTATGGATATGTGACCCCTGGTGCTGTTTTACATTGCAGGTTTTCAAAGAGCTGGTTATCTCAGCTCTCCAAATGTCTCACCAACTACATGCTTTATGATACTCATTCTGTAGTACCCACAGGGAAGTCTAAATCAGCAATAGGGCTGGTCATCCTTCATATAACCTAAGAGAGTGGAGAGAAAGCGTGCTGGTTTGAAAGCAAACCAATGAGAAGACTCCAAATCAGAAATACAATTTAACAGGAAAAACAAAACAATAAGTGCAACAGTACAAAAAGAAACCACTGACAGAGTCAGAAAGCAACCTGACATCCTGTGCTGCCAGTCGAGATCTACCTGTGATATTTTCACCTTGGCAGCTCAGTCCACCTGCTCACTGTTGTAATGCTCTTCATTGGCCTGACTTTGGGTACAGGTACATCCATGTGTCAAACCTTCATGGTCAACTTCTCTGCTAAGGTG
>NW_008686378.1:7150-7546 GCF_000695815.1 Acanthisitta chloris
TCTCTAGTTACTTTTTATATGGTGGGGCTTCCTTGGCATGTGTAACTTGCTCTTCCTCCTCTTCAAAGATAATCCAAAAGTCTCTTCAGGCCAGTTTGTTATAATTTTTAGACTCTCAGGGTGATTTGAGTTTCCAATATTGGTGCGCTGTGTGATGAGGGCGATCCATTTGCTCCATGTGGCGTCGGTGGCATGATGCGTGGAAGGAACCTTTCCCTTGAACATCCAACCTAGCAAGCACCGGTAGTTGGGGTGCCAGGAGGAGTTGTGCCTCTGTGCCTATTACTTCTGAGGAACCTTGGACTCCTTCATAGGCAGCTAAGATTTCCTTCTCTCTGGGAGCGTAGTTGGCTTCAGATCCTCTGTAGGTCCGGCTCCAGAATCCCAGTGGTCGAC
>NW_008686379.1:0-1420 GCF_000695815.1 Acanthisitta chloris
TTTTTTTTTTCCCCCGTATGTGTGTGTGTGGTGTGGAGATGCGGAATGAACGCTGCGGTCGGTGCCGGTGTGAGTGTGCGTGAGTGTGAGTGAGTGTGTGCGAGTGTGTGTGTGTGTGTGTGTTGGAGAGATTAGGACGAGACTTGAATATTTATGAGCTTTGCTTGAAACTGACTCGCAGTGTTTACTTGCCTCTTTGTTCCTTACCCCCCTCCCTCCCCCGTCCGCACACATACATACATTTAAAAAAATCCATTAAACTTGAAACAGTTTCTAATTCCTCCCTTTTCGGGGGTGATTTTTTTTTTTTATAGAAACTAGTTGCACAGATGAAGCAAGATCCACAGGTAAATGCAGATCCTTTTTTTTCTCTTCTTCAGTATTTTCTCGCTGCTGTAATAAGCGCAGTTGTGCTGGGACAGCAGGATGAGAAACTTTATCAGTAAGAGATCTCATTTTGTAGTGTGCACTGAGCTTTCTTTCTGAGGAGGGTGTTTTGTGTGTGCATGCTTCCGTACGGCTGCGGTGGAACGGGTTTGCCTTTGAACAATTCCTAGCTCGCAAGTTTATTCATTACAGGGGTTAGTTTACACTTTGCTTTTAATATGCATCTTGTTGCCGTTTTTGCAGAACGGGGATCTTAAGAAACAAATCCATGAAAGGCAATCAAGGATAGCAGCTCTTAATGAGAAACAAGTAAGGAACAGATCGATTCAGTTGTGTTTGGTTTTTCTTCTTGTTTTTTACGATGCACTATCTAAACATCCGAAAAGTGTCTGCGTTAGCTGGAAAATCCTGGCAGCAGGGAATATAACATCCATTTTCCTTTGCGTAGAGCCAGAAAATGCATGTTTTCAAGATGAGGTCGGATTCTCTGGTGTCTTGCTGGGGGAAAGGATGATTTTAGTACTAGTAGTAAAAAGATAAGCAGTAGTTAAAACGTAAAAAAAAAAAAGAAGAGGCGTCCATTTTGAGTTGGTCGACATGTTTTAGGAATATGGAAAATTCTCCTGTCTTGGGCTACTTTGTGCACTTCGGTGTAATGTGCAGAGCAAGAGTTGGGAGGAGGAGGCTGGAGCTCTGTTCGGAGCCATTTCTGGGGTTGATTACAAAACTGATTTTTATTGATCACTTTATTTCTTTTCTTTTCTTTCCTTCTTTTTTTTTTTCCCCTCCCCACTTGCCTTTCTCTTCCCTTGGTCTGGTCTGACGTGTTGGCTTTTGATTCGAGTTCACTTAGGCACTTTCACTTTTTTCCCCCCTCTTCCAAAAAATACGAATAAAACCAGATTAACCTGTTTCAGCTGCCGGGGTGGGGTGGGGGGGAGGAAACACCAAAACAGAGGAGGGGAACAAAACAATCCAGCGACGTTCCATGCTCCCTGCCCTCCCCAAACTTTCGCGTCGCTGTTTTGGTGCC
>NW_008686380.1:0-7863 GCF_000695815.1 Acanthisitta chloris
TTTTTTTTTTCATTTAGAATAAACGAACAGCTCAGATCCTATGCATCAAATGCTCCTCTCCTATCTGCTGGTCTAATTGTCACTGCTGTTAAATGCAAACATTTCTTCTCCTTGTAAAGCCGTTGGCCGTTCAATTCAGAGCAATAAAATGGGAAGAAAACAGTAGCCTGAGTGCCTCTGAGGCATCCTCGTGTGGCACTAGATGGCGTTGCGAAACAGTTATGGTATAGTTTGGTGACAGATCACAAAGCTGACAAGGTTGTGTTACAGGCTGCAGTGTTACTGTGCAACGCCCAGGAGAGCCTGCTTACGTTTACACGCACCAGCTCCCATCCCATAAATAATAAACCAAAAGAATCAACACATAGAAATACTCTGTTTTCTTTTTCTATAGCAGCCCCTACATCCTGGTCCTGCAAGTGTGACAACACACTCATTCATAACAAGCTAATCCACTGAAACCAGGGTCAGTGGCAAAGTTGGGGCTTTTCCATACTGAATATAGCCCTAACTGGGAAAATTTGTCAGGCATATTTCTAATGTCAAGCAGCCAATTCATTCACTGCCTTCCCTTGAAGCTTGTGATGTAGCTGATTTTCTAAAAGTGATATGGGGAGGTGCTATGTCTATTAATACATAAGATTAGCTCATGGAACCCTAACAATTTTAAAAATAAAAGCTAGGAGTTAGCTTGCCACTCTATTGGGAACTTTGGGAATCAAGTCAGTATCCTGTCTCCCACTTCACCTGGACCAGGGCTGTCAGCTGAATTTAGCTCTGAATTACAACAGCACTGCTCCTCACCTTCCAGATCTGTGTTCAGTTATAGCTGTTAGCTGTGCTGGAGGCATTAGACGAATTACAACAGCACTGCTCCTCATCTTCCAGATCTGTGTTCAGTTACAGCTGTTAGCTGTGCTGGAGGCATTAGAATTGGCAGATATGAAAGGAGAGAACAATTTGGTTGTGCCTTTACAGTTTTGCTAACAAGTTTGTTGATGATGAGTGAGCCTGGCAGTGCTCAGCTCCCTCGTGAGAACTGTGCCTGTTCTGCAGAGCCAGCAGTCTCACGTTTACACAGGGTCAAGTCACACCTGAAGCTCATGTGGGCACTTCCTATTTTCCTTTTGCTTTCTGCATAAGATGTGTGTGTGTATCCAATACTCTCCACGACTGGAACGACAGATTTGGATGGAGCAGATACAAAAGGCCAATACAGTCATCTAGGACTTACTCCCCTGCCAACAACATATCTTCTAGTGCTCTGCCCAGCTCAGATTTAAGTGACTCAGGCACCATGAGCTCTTGCTATCTCCCTTGCAAAGTTACTTGCCAAGTTTTAATATATCTTCTTAGCCTCAAAACTTCACCCGAGACTTCCTTTGACCAGTGATCCCTTCACTCTAGCCTTTCTAGTAAAAAGTCTCCTGCTCTCTGATTCCTCATATCACAGGCTGGTGGCTGGTCATTTGCCCAAGCTTAACATACCTACTTTTTTCACTATCTCCTCATAAGTCAGTCTCTCAGTCTCTCAATCACTTTTGCTGTTCTCAAAGAAAATGAAATCTCTCCCTCTATAAATAGTTCTGGTTGGTGTTTCAGTCTGCTGCTGATCTTTCCATTACCAAAACTTCTTGACATTTCATAGCCCACCATCTGGCTGTGCATGATGGCATGCAGATGTTAGTCATGCAGATGTCAGAAATTTTTGGCTACCAGTACAGCAATAAAGAAATATTTCTCTAACACAAAAACTGAGATCTTGCCTTAAATGAACTAAGTAATGAAAGGCTAGTTCTGTACTGGGTTCTCTTTGTTTCTTGCTGTTGATGAATAAAATCACATTTTGCCACTTACATTTGGGAAAAAAATGCTCATTCTTCTCCTTCACATTGTTCCTTAAAAATCCCTAAAACCCCTTCTTTGCTAAGATGCCCACATCTTTGCCACTGAGTTAATTGGCATATCTTTGGCCAGTGATGGGCTACCACTATGGCCTGGCACTCCTGCATTCATGCTCTCATTGTCCCTTGAGCTCTTGCACCCATCTATCCACCTTGCCTCAACCGAGATTATAAAATCCTTGAAGAGATTTTCTTGATGTCCCAGATTTTTGATTGCAGATACAATATCATCATGGCAACATCCAGGCTACAAATGGCCACCATGAATGCAATAACAAATGCCTTCTCCTTACAGGAATTCTGCACAGTTAACAAGAATAAGGTTATATCAGATGAAATAGCGTATTTCCAAGGGTGAGATTAAGGACAAATAGGCTCAGAGTGCTGGACACAGTTTTTAGCACCAGATAACTATTAGCAATTGATATTTGCAGACAGTTTTCAAGGGGGAGTGGGGATATTTGTGGAGGTGTGAAACCAGTACTTTTCAGTAGGTAGTTTTTGATGAATTGCAACATTGTTAGTCTATAATAGGATTGGGTTACTCCGTTTATTTCTCGGTGAGTTTTTTAAAGCAACTACAATACTAGCAGCAGAAATGAACATCAGAGAAGAGTCTGTGGAAATGGAATGAAATGGACCTTTGTATCCTGCAGAGATGTGACAGAACCTTAATGGTTTTGGAGAGCATGGATGTGTGCACTCATGCTTCTGAAGAGTAGAAAATCATGCACAAAGGGAGGTGAAGTGAGTTGGCTAATTTATAAGCATCTGCAGTATGTAACTATTTAACATTAGTCACCTCTGTCAAAGGACACTGACAAGAACTGGGGGACCAAATACAGTGGCATTTCTAACAGCAGCAGATGTGTTGTGCTAGGTACTTTCACAGTTGAAGGTGGTATCAGTGTAAATTAGACTTCCTTACTCCAACCTCTGACTTTCAAAAATATCTGCAAGAAATATCTAAATCATGTCTCACCCATGCCTACATCACTGTACATTACTTGGTACTTAAGACAATCTCTTCTTGGTAGATAGTGGTTTTGAGTTCCTTGGTCTCCATTTCGAGTCCATGGACACACACAAACACTCACAAAATTTGACTAAACATTATCTGCTATATCTTGACACTCCCAGTGCTGACACACATGAATAAAACAGCTTTAACAGTTCTGGTCATTTGTGTGTTAAATTTCCATTGCTACTGGAAAAATCCCAGGTCACCTCCCCTCGGTGAAAGCAGGAGTTTGCTATAGTAATTATGGAAAAAATAGCAACGTCCAGACAGGAAAACTTGGACCAATTATTTCACCTGGGATCTCTTTCACCACATATTTTCTTTCTCATTTCTTTCTCTCTCCTCTTTAATTTTTGGAAGGCTGTGGTCTCTCTTAACTTTTCAGCTTAATTGTATCGTATAAATATGAGCAAAATTCATGAGTCTTCACTGAACACAAGAACTTTGCCATTAATTTCAAGGCAGCTGGGTTCATGTATCAGGAACACATGTGGCTTTACATACAAGGCTGTCTTTAACATGAGGATAAGAAAGCAAAACCAGCAATGGAAATATCAGTCACTACTGTGTATTTCTCTGAAGAAATCTGTTATACAGATTGCCCTCTCTTTTTGTTCTTTTTGGAAATCGTGAATTGTGAGGGAGTTTTTGTCATTGACATAACTCTCTAATGTGAGCTGACAGGGAAATAAATACACTTCTTTTGGTCTTCCAGGTCTGCTCAGGCCTCCTGATATTGTTCCTCCAGTGACTCAGCCTGCTCATTGGACACAAATGTTGACAGCACTGGACTGCTTTATCCCATGTATTTAGACAGATGCTGTCTGGACTGGAAAGTTATTCTCTAGTCATAAAATACATACAGAGGTACCAAACTCAACGGTAACAACTAACTGCACTATAACAATACTTGTGTTTCTGGTACACAGGCACTAACATGCTCCATAAACAGCCCACAGCAATGATCTGTTGGAGAAGGGCATTGAGAATTTGTCTCTGAATGCCTAAAAATAGGAATATACATGGCCTGTGTACACTGTAAGGGAATCCCATCCAAAAAACTAACCCTGAAATGCTATATAATATATAGCCTATCAGATGTGACATTTCAGATGTGAGCCTCTACAGGGGTATAAACCAAGAAAGCAGCAATATATTAATAAAACATGCTTCAACCACATTTTTTCTGGCAGATAGTACTTTTGTACTGTAGCCCAAAATATATAATGAAATCCAGATCTCACTAGTTGCTGGAATGTCCTTTGTGAAAAAGACAGAACTGTGAAAAATCTCTTACCCTTCAGTGCAAAACTGAGTTGTGGAATTTATATGCCTAAGTTCTTCCACCCTTAAAAAGTATTTTTTTATCCTGAATGAAAATACTGACACTGATTGTGCATGGCAGAGGCCACTCCCTACCTCTGCTGTATATCCTAACCCCTTCTGCACCTATTTTGCTTACATGATTTTATTGCCTGTGAAGTAGACTACATCAGCAACCTCTAATCCACAGATTTTCTATTATTGTTTGATTAAAAAGTAGTACCAGTATTACTGAACAGAAAAGAGAGGCTTATGTACATCTCCTCCATGTGAGACAGTTTATCAGGGACCAGGATCTTTTTTTCATTCTTTGCTTTTTTTTCTGCTAGGGAAATCATTAGGATTCGACTGTATTGTTAATTTTCGGCCTGTGGGAACCTATTCACATGGCACCACAGTTTCAAACTGAGCTGAGATTTTGTCAAAGACCTTAAAAAACCCAAACAACAAAACTCCTAGTTCCCAACCATCTGGACCAATGTCATGACTTCTCACACCATTTTTCACACTCTTCACATGTTTATATGTTAGCACCAGAGTAGTCATCATTGTTCTATTGTCAGCTGCTGACCACTTACCACCATCTCATGAATTATGGTTTGACAACCAGCTGCCTACATCATTCTGTGCATACTTCTGCTTCCAGAATTAGCACAGGGAGGTTGCTGGATTCAGGTCTCTGTAGTCTGGTAGAATGATGACACTAACTATGTTAGCCATTCTCCCCCTCTCCCAGGTGAGTAGGTTCTGCCCCTATGCAGCCACAGAAGGGAAACAAAATTCTGCAAAGAAACAGGAAGAACTGTATTCACCAGCCAAAGAGTGTATTCAGGAGGCTGGCATGGTCCCTCCCAAAGCAAATTAAATCTCTTAAAGGAGGCCATGGATTTTCATTCCATTCTAAATGATCTCACAGCTTTTGATTCGATTTTCTAAATACTTGTGTTTAGGCAGATACTTGCTTATTTCTTCTCTGCCTCCCAGTGTGCTCCTCCAAGGTTTGGGTAGTAGATGCTGGTGCTGAAAACTAGTTCAAGGAAAGAACTGAAGAGCCGTGGGTTTCCAACACTTTCTACTCCTTTTTCCCATTTGTATGATCCCACCTACAGACACCTGGCCTGTGGAGCATCTGACAGAGTGCCCAGAGTGCCCATTGTCTGGGTACAATGGGTAGTCCCCCTCCTCTGTCACCCACCAAGGAAAGCTCCCAAAAGTGTCTGGCAAAGAAGATCTAGTTCAGCCCAAAGGAAGTGAGGGAGAGCCATAGGCTGTCACTGAGTGAGACACAGGAGTGTCTGTTCACACAAAGGAAAGAGGGAAGAGTGACTCCACTGAAGATTAAATGCTGTAATGTGCCTGATAGCATATAAATAAAGACAAGAGCCATGAATGCTTGCAAGTGAGCATAAACAGCCTGACAAAAAGCGTGGTACATTATCTGCACATGATATTTCCTGCTATCACTTTCAGGCTCAGACTGTCTTCAGTCTGACCTGAAGCAAAGGGACATAAACATTAAATTCTCACTCTCCCTTAGTCTTTTGCCTTGCTTTGCCTTCCCTCCAGAGAGCCATGCAAGCAGCAAAGTGAGGTGGTACTTCAGTATATGCTTAGTTGCTTTTCTGACTTAAAACCATCAGAGAATTTGATTCTTCTCCATAGGCTACTAATGAATGTTAGACAAGAATGTGTGCAGCCATGTAACTAGTAATTTTTTATATTCATCCCCAAAGCATTCTGACACGTAGCCACTGAGAGTAATCACTGTGCACAGCCCTGTTTTGGAAGACTCTTCTATTGCTGAACTGTAGCACACTCTGGTTTTTAAACATGATCCTCCTCCATTCCTACCCCTGCAATTTCATAATCAAAACAAGTCTTTAAAAGAACCCCAAACAAACCAACGTTTTTTTAAAATTTCAATTACAGTGTGGAAGAAAAGATTTGTAAGCCAGGATATTTTAGGATAGATAATGAGGCCCACAAATATGTAAGGAACAATCCCTGTTGAATCAGTGGGCTCTGTTTTCTGGCAGAATCTCATTGAAGTTCCTCTACCAGTAGAAAGAAGAGCTGAGTCTTCTCTGGTAAGTGAATGAGCTGATTGTATTGCAGGACAATTTCTACTTGATCTTCTTCCAAGTGTGCAAAGCCATAAGTGATTGCATTTGGACAAAACAGCTGTCAAAGAGATCAGACCTGGGAGCTCTGCATTAAGAAACCAAGTCCTAGTATTCGTGCAAAGAGAGAAGTTGCATAAGCACCACCTTCCATCCTGCTTAAATCTGCTTTGTACCAGAAAGTGGGGCCACGAGAGCCAGGAGACAATTCCCCCTCTTGTTCAGAAAGGCTCAACATCAGCTGGCAGTTTCCCAGACAAAGGGAGAAGGACAAAGAAAGCATGCCAGAGAAAGAACGTGGCATGGATCAGTGTTCAGACCTGTGGTAGCATAAAGCTCTCTGCTGCAGAGGTGCGAAAGTGAGTTGAGAATCCAAGCCCTTGCAGCTGGTGAGTTCATTGCTGTGGCCAAATTCATTTAGCTGTGCAGGCATGTGACTTGGGAACAGGAACTAACAGCACTTCATGGGACAGGCTTCAGTATCAGCATTATGAGATGTCTGTAGTACAACTTCCCAGTGGGGTTATACTCCTGTAAGAGAAGCATGTTGGGCCCACTCACTGATGGTTTGAGCTAATGAAGTCTCATTTTCCTTATCATCTCAAGACCTATTTCTGTGACCGTAACTATTCCAAGGCTACTTCTGTGGTTCTCTGAATGCTATACCTCAGCAAGAGTGTCATCAAGAGACCACCTGCAGTGCACTGCAGTGGCTTTATCACTTCCACCAGCCCGTGGCTCTCCTGCCGTTTGCAAGGCCGGCAGGTGGCAACCGTTGTATTCATTTGCTCTTCTGTATAACACTCTCGTCTTAGCGTACATACACCAGTTGCATCAGTCAGTTTGGTGTAGAACTTGTGCCAGTCCTGGCCAGAAGATGTTTTGTTCTCCCTGGCTGATGTTTCCAGTCCAGATGTCAACCAGATGTAGGACAAGAAATGGGTCTATGTGAGACCTTTCCTCTCACCGGGAAGTTCTGTAAACTGGACAAGCAGAGGTGCTAAAGTCAAGGTCAGCTTGAGCGCAGGCCAATAATTATACCCAGACATCAGATTTTTCCCTGCATCTCAGCTATAGTCAACCTTTGGAGCTGCATCCCCATCAGTACCTAGGAAGCTTAGCCTCAGTTTAAAACATTTAACGTTAAAGTTCAAAATACTTATTTTTAAAGCCTGAGTGTCACACTGCACCACCAGTTTCTAAGCAACATTCTAGAGGACTTCACAGAAAAATGTATATTTAAAAAGTGAAGACTCAAATGAGGCCAACCTATTTATCAAAAGTGCCTTTCTGTTTTAGGAGCTTGATCTGACTAACCAGGGACTGCTCTTTTTATTACGGGTCACTGCTTTTGCAAGCCTCCCTGCACTGACTCCCTTTCCTGCTTACATACAGGGGGCTGCAGCACAGTTTCCCCTGTTTACACTACTAGTTGTTATTTCCCCAGCTGCTGGCTGGGTTATGACCCGAGTCAGATTACTAATAATAGCCTCTT
>NW_008686380.1:7885-38226 GCF_000695815.1 Acanthisitta chloris
GGTTCAAGAAACCTGTCCCTTCTTAGAGCATCAACAATGTCTGGCTTCACAGGATTCAGGCTCTGGTGCTCTCTACTCTAATAACCCCCCACCGGCATCAGCAGGGGAACCTACACCTGCTTATCTGGCTCCCAGCTTCCCAGCACTGTACAAAGGAGACCATGCCAGTTTTTCTAAGCCCCTTGCCTCCTTTCACCTTCCGTGTAAGCAGTTTCTCCCACACTCCCTGGAGGACTGCCTGGAAGTCTATTTAAAAGGAAAGTTCTGCCCACTTGCTCCTCTGGCAGTCTCCTTCTTGCTGCTACCTTATTTCTCCAGGTTTTGTAGGACTGAGAAAGAATCCTACTTCAGGAGGTAGCTGACTTTCCTATTAATCTTTTTGCAGCTGAAATAGTGTAGTTGTGTTCACACCCCTTAGCACACTTAAGTCTGACACCTAAAGCAGAATATAGAATGACTCACAGTACTGTCATCCTTAAATAGATATATTATTTCCCTTTGTGTACATACCGTTAACTTTCAGTTCCTTATTAAGAGCACTCTGATGGATACAGGGTTTGTACATTGCATTCCACCTTTCTCAACAGCTCATGTCAGTTCAGTGGGCTACAGAAAGCTGCACTTTTCAGGGGTGGGTGCCATTTTGGTCTCAGATTTCCCATGTAGATATGTCCAGAGGAATCTCATTCCATCCTTTGGTGATTAATTCCAGTCCAGCCAAGAAGGCCTCTTAGAGCTTTGATTTGAAGACTAAGCTGCAGAAAACCACCACATTCTTGGGGAAATTATCCCAGGGTTTAACTGTGATCATTATTAAAAATTCCAAGTAATTGCAATTACTTCAAGTCTGCATTTGGCAAAATTTAATTCTTAATCACTGGTTATCCTTCTGCCTTCCTCTGCTGGATTAAAAAGCAATTTATTTGCAGATGTCTCTTTCTTGTGTATGCGTGAGAAGATCATGACCAATGTGTGGCTGTGCCTTCCACATAGTTATTTACCCACTTCCCTCTTAATAGGATCATATTCATCCATGAGGTCACTTTTGAACCCTTTGCAATCCTTTTAAAAGCTTGATATGTATGGCATAAATCACATTATTGACACTACATATGACTTCCCAGCTTCTCATTGGGCTGCTGGGAGACTTTCTCCTTGCTGCAATATCACACCAAAAGCTTATTTTCAGTGGTTTATATCCTGTGGCCTTTAAGTCTCTTACTGAATAGCTGCCTCCCAGGATATTTTTATTTATCTTATGCATTTTTCATGCATTCTTTTTTTGGATTCTTGCTGTATGACCTTGCATTGGGCCTTTAAAATATATATTCTCTTTACCAGAGTCCCTTGTTGTCCTGTATAAATTCTGTACTTCCTAAGAAATTCTCATGCCAAATATTTCCAGCAGTCATTTCGAGTTTATTCCTCACCTCAGACAAAGATACTAACAAACATCAGCCTTGAGAATAATCCCCGTGGTTCCATGTCATGCTGTGTGCTAGTCCCTCCCTACAACTGCCTTATACTCTATCACCTTCACTGATCTGCCACCCTTTGATACAATTTAGGCAAATTCTCTAGCATGTTACTTCTTTAATCAGGTTGGAAAATCAAAGCTCTCACTAAAATTCTTTAGAATATCTATAATTGGATAGGATAGACAGCAAAGCTAATATGGAAAGCTGTTTCTTCCTTCTGCTGTCATGCAAACTGAGTGTGTTTTCCTTGGCTTCATTTGACCTGTGCAGATGACTGATGTTTTGCCTCTGCCTTCTGTTGAAACTTTGGTGGTTTCAAATTATCACCAAAACCAAGAAAATTGAGGTAATTTATTTTTTTTAAATTAATTTACCCCAAATTAAATTATTGGCTTCAGTATTGTAGGGTCACTTCTATTTAAAATCTTTGTAGTAAAACTAGATGAAACATTGAAATGAAAACCTCATTTTTAATTATAGTTTCTTTTAAATGTCACAACGAAACAGTATAATTTCTAAAGACATTTTTGCCCTGTCAAGACTAATAAACCAGCAGACCTGACACTAATGTAAGTGGAAAATGTTACCCACCCTTGCCTCACAGAACTCCAGTTTTGTGATCCTTGTGAGGCTACAGTCCCCATACCTCCCAGTGCATGTAGGATATGATATTCTGGGAGAGGCTGAGCATTTTTGCTCTCATGTTAATGTGAGCACAGGCATTCAGCATCCTCTGCTACCTCCAGGGCAAACCACTGGCCACAGAATGCAAACTCTGGACACATATTAGCAAAACCACTAACAGTGTTTATCAGTGCATTGGAAAACGTAAAGTAAAAATTAAGAAAATAAGAAAAGAGAGAAAGAACAGGAAGTTTGTATCCTTGGAACATTCATTTCAAGGGAAGTAAGTGGTGTACCTTTACTTCAAGCCAATATAACTGAGGTCAAATCCAGTGTGTTGTCATGGAAATGTAACAGCATCTCTGTAAATAAGCGAAATCTTGGAAAACACAAAAAATGGTATCATGGTCTTGGATATTTTAAGGTGTAATCCATCAACTACAATTAAGTGGTGTTTTACACTGAGGGTGCAGGCACACTGAAGCCAGTGTGAATTGGCTAAAGACCAGGTGTTGGCAGCATAGCTGTGCCAGTTTACATCAGCTCAATAGAATGGTGTCATTTACACTATGAAGAGAGAGCAAAGGACGTGACCCTGTCTTTACCCTTGTCTCTGCAGGTATTTTTGAGCCTTTTCTCCTTTTTTGTTTTCACTGCTAGTGCACATTCGTGGGAAAAACATATGACTCTAATTTTTGTACAATAATAAACAACCTGATCTCTTTAGAAAACTACAAATTAACAAACAGTCATGCCCATAGGATGTTTGCAGAAAAGAATATACTGACACACATGAGGACTTGAAAGAGAAATTGGTTGGAAACTGAAGAGAAATTGGGCTTCACCGAGGAGCTCCCAGAAAGCAATAAAAGACAAGGGAGGGGGGGAACAGGAGGCAGAAAAAATGGGGTTAAAACATAATAGCTCATAAACACTGGAGCTGTTGTTGACACTGATGGAGAAATACACTTCTCACAGAACTATTTTTTATCCAGACAAGGGCCCGTTTAACGTGAGGAAAGAGAAAACTGAGGCTGGAGAACACCGCGGAGCTGGGATTCGTGAAGGAAAGAGTTAAGGCTGGAGTCACCCTCTCTGAAGTGCTCTGTGATGCTGTGCAGTGTTTCAGCCCCCAGAGCCTTCCTCCTCCTCCTCCCTCCCTGTGTCGGAGTGGGGAGGAGGCGGGTTCTGCTGAGCTGTTAAATCCTGAGTGAAGTTTCCCCCATTTCCAGTGGCCACTGTTGTTTGAGGCTGGTTCGGAACAGGGCTGGGGTTGCCCTGACATTTCTGGGATCGCGGCCAGCCAAGAAGGAAAAAAAGACGAGTGTTTTACAATTTGCTTTTGTCAAAGTGTGGAGAAAGAGGAAAGGGAAGCGTCCTTTTTTTTTTTTTTTTTTTTGGAGGGTTTTGTTTTTTTGGTATTTTTCTTCAGCCTGGAAAATATATTAATGCTGGTGCTTTCCCCTCTGGAAACAAAGGAGCCAAACGGGACTGAGGAAGCAAGGACTGGGGAGGAGGCTTGCGAAGTTTAAAAGAGAAAAAAGCTCGGAGCAGCCAGGAGTTCCCTTTTCTTAAATGAAATCCCTGCCTGTGTGGGTAACCGGTACGGCAAAAATCCAGACCTGCAGGTAAATGGAGAAGCAGAGATCACAAAGGAAATTTCCGCTAACCTCATCCTGCTTGTCAAGAAGGTGAAGAAGAAAGTTAAAGGATATACAAGACGGACAGGCTCTGGGACCTGTTGGGCTGCATAGAGATAAATCACAGAGCAGCAGCAAAGCTGTATGGCATTGGTCTCCTTTTAAAGGAAAAAGACGTGAAACCTCATCTCTGGAAGGGAAACTTCTCTGGGAGAGTAAGTTTCAAGTCAAATTCTTGGCTTTCTGCTCTATGTACGGGACCCTTTCTCTGTGTGTGTTTGCATGTGTGTATATTGAGAACGTGAGAGGGACAGAGAGCGAGCAGGATGCAGATCATAGTGTCCTTTTGCATAGACAGCATCACGTTTGCAAAAGGATGATCTAATTTTTTTTCATAAAATGATCCATTCTGTGTTTTTCAAAAAAATAACTGTAAAATGTAAAAAGCACTTAGAAATCACAAAAACTACCCAGCCTGTGCTTTGCTTTATCACTTGTGCAAGATATCATCATCCTGTTAACATCTGATTTTTTCTCCTCCTCCCCTCATGCAGATTGCACAATGAACTGGAGGCCAGCTCTCAGCTTAGCCCTGCTGTGGGCAGCGTGGCTAGTGTGTGGCTCTGAGAAGACAGAGAAGATAGCAGAGAGAGGGAGCCATGGAGTTAGGAAAGTGCCAGGAGCTTACCGGGCTTCAAGCAGCATCCTGAGAAGGTCTGGAGCATCCTTGAGGAATTCAAGCCCAAATCCTCAACACCCTGTCATTAAGAGGGATTCTTCAGTGCCTTCAAAGCCACCTGCCAATCTGCAAGGGGAGGGACGTTCCCAGGCCAGGGGCATGGGGACCAGAACGAGATGGGTACAGAGACTCACAGCTGCGGCCAAATACTCCAAGTCAGAGATGATTAAGGACGAAGGGATATCCTCTGCCTCACAGTCACGAGTGGTACGTTTCCCTTCAGTGTCAAGTTCCCCCAATGTCCTGGCCAGCTTTGCAGGGAAAAATCGGGTATGGGTCATTTCTGCTCCCCATGCCTCTGAGGGCTACTACCGGCTCATGATGAGCCTGCTGAAAAATGATGTTTACTGTGAACTGGCTGAGAGGCACATCCAGCAGATTGTGTTGTTTCATGAAGAAGGGGAAGAAGGGGGGAAAGTCAGAAGGATAACCAATGAAGGAAAAATTCTGGAACAGCCGCTAGATCCTGCTCTCATCCCTAAGCTCATGAGCTTTCTGAAACTGGAGAAGGGGAAATTTGGCATGGTATTGTTGAAGAAAACTCTGCAGGTTGAGGAAAGGTATCCTTATCCAGTCAGGCTAGAGGCCATGTATGAGGTCATTGATCAGAACCCCATCAGAAAAATTGAGAAGATGAGGCAGAAGGGCTTCATCCAGACTTGCAAAGCAGCTGGGGTGGAAGGGCAAGTGGTTGAGGAAGGCAATAATGGAGGCAGCACCCAGCCTGCCCCTGGTGGTGGACATGTCCAGGTGCCAGCAAGGAAGGAGGAGCCAAGGAAGAGCAATAATCAGCCAACAAGGACCAAACCAATGACAACCACAGTGGCCACTCCTCTGCCTACAGTAAGGACCACTACCCTCCCTCCCACCACCACGACTACTCATGCCACCACTCGTGCAGTGACAGTAGCCAGCCGGTCTACAACAACAACTACACCTCTCCCCACCACGCAGAGGACCTGGACTACAAAGTCACATTCCACCACAGAGTACCGCAGGCTGCCAGTAGCACCCGATGCCACCACGCCACGAGTCACGGCCTCTGAACATTTCTACTCTCCAGTGTGGAAAGCAAACCGCAGGGACCAGCAGCGCGGCCACACAGAGAAACAACCAGCAGCCACTCGGAAACCAGGCAAAGCTGTTCACTATGACAGTTTCACAGAAGTTCCAACAGCTCCCTCAGTGCACTATACAAAGGCAAATGTGGGTAGATACAAAGATAACCGAACAGACAGAAAGGACTATAACCACAGGAACCTGAATGTCACACCAGGGCAACACAAACCAGCTAAGACTAAACCACCAAAAAAGAAGGCCCAAGAAAAGATACTGAGTAATGAATATGAAGATAAATATGACCCGAGCAAGCCTGCAAGTTCCCATTTAGAGGAAGAGTTTGCAGCGGGAAATATTCCCCCAAAGAAAGGAAAAGAATCAAAGAAGCATGAGCGAGTGGATAAACCAGAGAAGAAGAAGAAGAAGGACAGACCTGACAAATTGCAGAA
Organism: Acanthisitta chloris; assembly: GCF_000695815.1. NCBI lineage: Eukaryota > Metazoa > Chordata > Aves > Passeriformes > Acanthisittidae > Acanthisitta > Acanthisitta chloris. The sequence continues at coordinate 13,875 of NW_008686380.1, forward strand.
AAGTGAGAAGCAGTCCAAGAAGGACAAAGCTGAGAAAAAGAGCAAGCAGGACAAAGACCGCAGCAAGAAGAACAAGAAGGGAAGCAGGACTGAGAATGAGGATTTTCCCAAGCCCAACAAGAAGCCTTTCCTACAGCCTCCCAGGAAATCAGCAACCAACCTCCTGGAATATTTTGAAGGCAAAAGGCGACTCATTGTAAGTAATCTGAATCTTATTACCTACATGAAGTCGTATCTCCCTCTTGTTAGGAATAAGTGGAACTGTAAGTTTATGGTGTTTTTTTATGACTCTTTTTTGGTGCTTTAGTTTAAGAGGTACAATTTCTAGACCCAAATGATCCTTTTCAACAGGGAAGATTTCACAGCCTCATATTGGAAATCTTACATGCAGTATGAGCATGAGGCAGCCAGGAATTAAGCCAAAACCTCTTCCCAGTAACTTCCATGAGCCACCACATATAGCAATCACATTATCTTGTTTCCGGTGGATATATAGGTGTCAGGATCTGTATCATTATGATCAATAAAATGAGGTTCCAGTGTGGATTACATCCATTCATTGCCTTGGGGTACTTGCCAATGTTGCCACATTTCAATGCTCAGCATGTCCTGCCAGCTGGCATACCTGCTTTGTATTGGTGCTGGTGTCCTAAAACTGGAAGCAAGCCAGATGGCTTGGCAATACCAGTGCATGTCTGACTGAGGATATGTACAAAGGCTTGTGATCAGATGCCCTGAGGGATGAGGAATCTGGGATTAAGATCTTATGGGAATTTGGCATTCAGATGTCCTAGACATCTTCAGAAATCCTGTGCAAACTTTATTTTGGTTTGGTTTTTTCTCCTTCTTTTTATTAAACTCTAACACTACAGTAAGTTTTCAAGTCTGAGAAGTTCAGCATGGTCTGGAGTTTCTTGTCCCTGGGTTTAATAGTGTTGTATGCTTTGCCAACTACTTATCTAAAAAAAACACTTCACCTGGGACAGGAAACAGTTTTAGTTGTAGTACAAATGTTTTTTTCTGGCAGATGGCACGTACCCTGAAAGGTACACTTTGAAAAACAGTTCTTTAAAAATATTATTGTGGGAACTGGTTTCTTGCAACTCTTCTACTGTAAGCTGGCCTGTTTCACAGTTGTAGTCCATAGTCAGTGTCACAAACATACCTTTGACTTTGATGCTCCATATTCCAATACAAATAGCTAAGATGCCAAGGAAAGATGCCAAGCTAAGATTTCAACCATTGGAATTTAATTAATCATTCTGCTGATGATTCATAGACCTGAATAGAATGCAACTTTCTTCTCCCCCTCCCCATTCCTCTAGCTGTAGGGGCTGTGCAGAGCTAGCACTGCAAGTGGAAAAACACCATATATGTGAAAAAGTTTAACTTGACTGAATTTTGCAAATTATGTCTACTAGTTACTTGTTAACTAATATTTAACCAAATCAAAAGCTCAGAGAGAGAAACTACACAGAAGTTGGGATCTTTGAAATTTGGTCTCAATGTTGTGGCTTCCAAGAATATGTGTAGCATCAGGACAAATAAAAACAAACTAGGAAAGAAAAAGAGCCAAAAGCAAAGCTCACAGATGTCAAGCTGCTAATTCAATACACCACCACAGTCCTGGCAACTTACAGGATTGTCTGAAATTTGAAGTTACTAGGCCACCTCTCAGATGGATCTCCAAGAAGAGTTGCACAACCTCAGGTTGTGAGGCCAAAATTCACTGATGATGAATGATTATGCCACACTGCACTTCACTTTTCCAAAGCCTAATACCATCCTCAGCCTGCTTACTCTGATGTTTCTTGGAGAATGGGTTTGATTTGGTTATTAGTAAAAGCAGTGGCTGAACTCTACCATCTCTTTGCCATGAATGGCACATGTGGAAAACAAAGAACTTCTCAAGCTTCTTTTGATCCACGCATATGCCTATATTTGCATCCCATCCTATCCAATTGTTCAGTTCCCTTAGGGTCAGTCCTACCAGTTAGATGCACTCTGTCATTCCTGAGTCTCCAAACTCCCCCTCTAGACAGTTAGACCGCACAGATGCAGAAGTGGCTCTAGTTGACTTGTTCCCCATTGCTTTGCTGTCCTTTTGTCTTTCACATGCTTTAATACACTGGCTTTCAAGGACATTTCAGTCCTTTTCCAAATGTCTTTTGAGGGGGACATGTGCTTTTAAGTTCTGCATCATTAAGGATTTCAGATTTCAGTATGAATTTCAAACATCCAGAGTTTTGAATGTTATTCTGGGTTAAGTTCAGTTAATGACAGATAGAGGTCCCAGATGCAGAAACTGAAAAATATGTGTGAGTTTTGAGTCCTGCAGCCCCACCTCTCTATAGTGAGGCTGTTGTTGCAGTCTAAGTAATGCTGAGAAATCTTGGTTAGTGAGTTTGGGTTTTTTGTTTATTTCTCTGTGGTGATGAATTGTTGACTGACAGTTTATATATAACACTCCATTGATACCCATGCACACACACACACACAAACATACACACACACACACAGAGAGAGGCATCTAACAAGGGCCATGAAGATGATCAGAGGCCTGGACCACTTCTCCTATGAAGACGGGCTGAGAGAGTTAGGGTTATTCAGCCTGTAGAAGACAAGGCTCGGGGGAGACTTTATAGCAGCTTTCCAGTACCTAAAGGCAGCTTACAAAAAAGAGGGAGAATGGAAGCTGTGGGTGCTCCATCCCTGAAAGTGTTCAAGCCCAGGTTGGATGGGGCTTTGAGCCATCTGGTCTAGTGGAAGGTCTCCCTGCCCATGGCAGGGGGTTGGAACTAGCTGATTTTGAAGGTCCTTCCAACCCAAACCAGTCTGTGATCCTATGATGCAAACACAGATAGATACAGTGGATATGCTGCCTGGGTTGAAAGAGGCCTGGCACAAAGCTTTGATTTGAAGTTTGGTTTGCCTCTTAAATGCTCCTGTTTTGTTCTACTAGGTTTGATGAAGCAGATCAAATTCAGGCTTGACTCTGCATTCCAGCTTTTGACCTCCAAAACTAGGAGGAAAATACAAACAAATGGTCTGATTTTGGTCTCAGTTCTCAAATCCTTTTCATGATCCTTTCTTCATTTCCAGCAAGTCTATGCAATTTAAAAGCAATGTATTACTTGTTGCAGTCCAGAAATCAAATTCTCTTTGTGTCTGACTCTCATTCACCTTCACATTTCAATGCTGTAGTCATGCAGGGGGCCTTTGCATAAATGAGAGGCACATCTTATAAGTCCAGAAATGTATTTTACATATCAGTGCACTGATGAACTAGATTTATAAAGAATGTATCACACAAATTAGTCTCCAGGCCCTACAAACTTAAGAAGGCAGCTAGAAGATTATTGCACCTGTTACAGACTAAAGCATAAGTTTGCAATTGAAGGATTCTGGTGATTATTTGTGACCTTAAACCATTAAATTTGGATCCAGATTCCAGCTCCCTTTGTGTTTGGAGGATCAGTGGCAGGTGCTTGATTGCAATTCACTGCTGCCAGTTAGAATAATTACACAGGTAGAGCTGCAGCACTCTTAGCCATCTTCTGCTGGAAAGTGCTGATAGGACCACTGAATGTTTTTATACACACTCCTTCCCTGGAATATTTGCATCTCAATCACTGATGAAGGATATAAGTAGTGTGCTTTATACTTTTTTGAAATTAAGTCTTTGCAATTCTTAGAAGGCCTTGAAATAAGTGCTATAAACTGTAATGATTTTTATACTTTTGTTGTTGTAATTGTTCATCTTCCCCCATAGCTGTGCTTTCTAGCAAATATAAGTTCTGTAAGACATCAAAGTGGCTTAGCACAGACAAAAGTTAAACCAGCCATTTTCAGATGAGGTCACAAGGGCCTCAGCAAGTCATCAAGGTCTTCTTATATAGTCATCAGTTACATAAGTATTCATGTAGCCCTAGTTGTACTCAGCCCTTGACAGTCAAAACAGCCACCAGGAGTCCTGCCTGGATGATGGGATGAGGCCAGAGCAGCTGTCATGTTCCCAGTGCTCCCACTGTGAGAGAGTAAGTGGAATCCTAGATTCATGGCACCATTGTAGGTTGTGAGGGAGACCTGTTGGAACTGACAGGGCAAAGGATAATAGGAGAATACGTGGTTTTCTGTAAAATTCAATGCTCCTTCTTCTACCAGCATTGTGTAGAGGCAGAGGAGGATCTGGTGCAACCAGCTGGACATGCTTCAAAGGTTTGTTTGTGGCTGGTTGAACATCTCTGGGTCAGGTCTGGGTGTGAAGGTAGACTCCAAACACAAATAAATAAAATAAGGCTACAGAGTTGTCAACAGCTTTATGGGAAAGAGAGCCCAGTTTGCAGACAGTGACTAGTTCTCCTTCAGTAAAATACTAATTTGCTTCATTCCTTATACTAAACAAGCTCTTTTGTCTCTGCCACCAACCAGCTGATCACAACCCCCAAGGCGGACAACACCATGTATGTACAGCAGCGAGATGAATACCTGGAGAGCTTCTGCAAGATGGCAACGAGGAAGATCTCTGTCATTACAATTTTTGGCACCATGAACAACAGCAGCATGAAAATTGACCACTTCCAGCTAGGTTATTTTTTTTTTAAATGATTTCTTTCCATCTCATAGGCACAATGTCAAGAGCAAAGGGAGAAGTTTCCCCAGCTTGGTTCAAAATCTAAGCAAGATCATTTGTTGTGGTCCAGTTGAATTTCAAACCTATTTCTCCTCCTTCCATGCTAACTTGCTCCCTTTTATATTTACATAATTATCTCTGATATTTTCCATGTTTAGGTTTCCAGTGCTGTAATTTGAGCACTTTCAGCTTTCTTTGTGGGAATTATGAAAGCCACTAAAATAGAGGAACAGTGAAAAGGCAGGAAAAAACCTGAGATTAAGGCATGGGACAGAAAAAAGAAATTAGTCTCAGCTCTACTAATATCCTGAATACCAACCTCACTGTTGAACTGAATGAGTGCCCTAATGCAATACCCTCCTGCCCTTGGTTTTCGCAAGACATCAGCCATGGGTGGCCAGATACTGGCTAGCATGATTCAAATGCTACTTAAAGAAACTGGCTGTTGTCATGAAGAGGAGATTAGGGGCAGGAAATGCTGAAGAGAATTGTTTGAGAGTATATTCAAAACTAATCCTATTTTGAAGTTCAACATCATTACCTCCCCACTGCCATACAACATTTTCTCATGCCTTTGCACTCCTCACAACGTCATGGAAAAAACTGCATTCTTCAGGGGCATGCACTGGCTAAACTCAGAACAGAGAAGCATGCTAGTTAGACCCTCTGCCATGAATTCCTTTCTTTCCCAAGATCAGCTTTCCTAGGCTTAAGAGCTGATTTTGATATGTTTGCAAAGTGAATATTCTCCTCCACAGCAAGGGGAGGTCCAGGTGCATTTTCCTCTCTGTACTGGTAAACAGATACTATTTTTAGAAGATTTCAACTACAGCCTCTAGGTATGGACAACCTTAAAATTTTGCACCAGCAAACCTGATATTAAAAGGTTTACCATTTGAAGCCCTGTCACCTCTCTTCCCCTGTAAAGCAGGATACCCATCAGTATGACTGCTTATTGCTGACTATTGTAAAGATGTTCATCTCACTGAAGCCAGAGATTTTGGAGGCATTATAAATCAGACTATGCAGGACCTGCAAAGTATCTCATTCAGACATATTTAGTGCCACTTTCTGTACAGAGTTCCCATATGGACAGGTGACACTGAGCATACATTTCTCTTAGGCAACTTTGAAACAACTGCTGTCAGTGCTCAGGTCCTGGGGAAGCACCCACCAAAGCCAGTGAGAACCTTTCCTTTCATAACAATAGTGTTTGGACAAAGACTTCAGGTCCCAGTCCAGCAAAGCACTTCAGCTTAGGTGTCTCTTGAATCAGGCAAATCTCACTGCTGTTTGTATCTAAGGGTTAAAACACTGTGAATGCTTCACTGGATGAAGTCAAAGAATTCTACACTACAAACAGCACAAAAGCTGCTAGTTTTGCTTATAAGTCCACCACATCTTTCCTCTGGAAGTTCATCTGGTTTTACCAAACCTCGGGAAGAGTTGTTTCATGGAACAGAAAGCTCAGGACCAAACCAGCTCCAGGGTGTTGCAAGTCTGGCATACAACTGGCCAGAAGATCACAGATTTATGTCTGTCTTCCAGCTGTGCCTTGACTCTCAGAGGGACAGGACCTAGCAGGGGGCCTAGCCTTGTGTCCCTGGATGACAGTGAGTCACAATTCCTGCCACACTGTCCACCTCCTTGACAAATCTGGAGCAGTACAGGATTTTCCACATCAGGTCAAGGTTATTCAAGGTCACTTTTGTGTACCTAGACCCATTTGCCTGTCAGTGGACTGTTTAGGATTATATTTAGCTCTAGACTGGCTAATAAACAGATATTCACTCTGACACAGACCATACTCTTTCAGCCTGTTCCAAACTTAACCTACACCCAAACTTTCCCCAAACCACACAAGTGTATATAACAGCTAAATTCTCACAGGAGGAATTAAATTGTTGAATAAAAGCAGGAGACTTAGAAAGATATAGGTTAAACTTTACATGAAGTTCACTGTATAGTTTTGCTCAAAACACCAAATCCTGAGCTTTTTAGAAAGTTTAAATAATACAGGTATCTTTCCATTCTACCTCCCCTTGTCTTTTACCCTTCCTGTCTGCATGACTTCTTCAAGCCTCATTCTCTGTCAGCACCAGAGGCAGCAAAATTTTGTAAGAAACATTTTGTTCACAGTATGTATGCTGCAGGGCTGAGCACTCAGCACGATGAGGTCTACTTGTAGTGCTGCATCTTGGGACTGAAACAGAAATGACAACAACAGCAAAGTCCGCAGGAAAGACTTTTCACTTGAAATTTCAAATACATTTAGAAGTAGTGAGTGAAAGAGCTCATTGACACTGGCCAAAATCAGCTCATAGCTAAACAAAAGAGTATTTCCCAGTTTCCCACTGGCATGACTCAAACACTGAGTGGCACTGCAGAGGTCTTCTCTTCACCCCAAGTTAGCCATGTGGTCTCTTTTCCAGAACTCATGGGTACAACTAAACACCAGCCCCAGGCTACCTACTATATAATCAGAGCCAATACCTACTCTATTAGGCCACTGTACTGCTACAACAAACTCCTGAGCTTTTTTGTAACCTCGCTTAAATTATTTCTAAAGAGTCTTTGAGATAGTCTGTGCTTTTGCATTGAATTGTTTGCAGGCATAAGCATGAATTTTTGGTCTCTGTTTTAAAAGTTGTACTTGCCATTAGTAACATGTAAACCACACTTATGAAGTATTGATACATGGTTTATATATGGCTTGTAAAGTGAATAATCAATTAGCAATACAGCAATCCATCCAGTGGGAAACTGATAACATTGCCTGATAATTCTTTACAAAACTTTCAACTAAGGTACATATAACCATGTAAAACCATGTAAATTAAGTTTATAGCTTGATTAGTATAACCAAATTTTAACATTTGCTGGCCAGGGCTTTTTTCTGTAAGAAGTGGGTTCAAGGTGTGAAACCTAAAGGTCACATTCTGATTCAGCCATTTTCCCAAAATTTTAATTTGGAAGTTTCATTCACTCTATACACAGATTGGGCCTACTGCAAAATTTGAAACAGATTGGTATTCATCCATAGCCTTAAAGGCTACAGATGTTTAGAAAATTATTTCAAATAATTGTAGAATTAATCAAATTCTGTTGCTGTGTGCTCAACTTGGATGAATTAATCTCATCTCTGTGTGCTGGTTAATAATGACAGAGCAGGAGACTGGAAAGTTTTACCTCTGGGCTCTACCTCTTGTGTCTGACTTCAGGCAGGTCACTTTAGCCATGCCTGGGATTTCCAGGTGAGGATATGAATACAAAATTTCAGTGGTGTCATAGGATACAGGCAAGTAATGTTTGCAGTGAGCTCTCTGGTACCCAGGTGACATTTCACTTTGCATGGGATTTAGCCTCTCTTTAGCTTTCCAGCCCCACAGTTGCATATGGGCACCTGTTCTGGCACTATTGCACTTGTATAGGGCTGTGCTGGATGCTACAGCTGCTGCTGAGCTGATGACATGGAGGCTTTTGGGACTTGGCCCCCATACACCCTGGTTCCACAGAGAGTAAGGAACCTCAGTATCTCCACAGGCTTGTCTTCAAATCTCTGCCTCCAGAGCTCTTTTTTTCCTCAAAGGTGTATGAATGTTTTCTTGGGGTGGAGCAGTGAGTAGGTACAAATCTTTTCAAAATTAAGTTTTTGCTTGTCAGGGTGCTAGTATTGGCAATGGACATCAGCAACCAGATGGAGGAGGAAGTCCCACAAAAGGTTAAATACAGAGGTACACTGTTAGGACTGCAGCATTCAAGATACATTAAATAGTTTCTGGATTCCTATAGTCACTAAAACCTCCCATGTAATTTTTGAAGACCGGCAAGTTTTACTCTAGTGTCCTGGCCAACCTCAGTCTGTCATAGCTATATTTTACTGACCCAAATTACCTATGCTGTTTCATTCACACATGGTGCACATTCTCAAAATTTCTATTTTCTGTTCCAGAAGTGGCTGCATTTCTGGAGCTGGTGAAACAATTAGTACATACATATACATGTATAAACACACTGTACAATCTAAAAGGCCTTTCAGGAATGACTAAGACTTTTCAAAAAGAATGTAGAAATGTTAAATACTGAAGTGCATGTGCTCTAGGATAGACTAATTTGCAAAGAGTATTTGGATTGAAAACTGGACAGTTAAAAGTCATAATGCCATACAGATGGTTTTTAATATCTTGACCATGCAGCAGGAAGAGGGCTTCTGGGAAATGAAGTTCCCCCTTTCTTTCAAGGTGAAATTAAAGGCAAAGTGCTGTGTGACTCCACAACTGTTTTTATTTCTGTTTTGTCTCACATTAAGATAATGAAAAGCCCATGAAAGTGATAGAGGATGAAGATCTTGTGGACCAGCATCTCATCAGTGAGTTGAGGAAAGAGTATGGCATGACTTACAATGACTTCTTCATGGTGCTGACAGACACTGACATGAAGGTCAAGGTGAGGTTTTGACTCTTTGAAAGAAAAAGTATTAGAAAAATATGAAAAAACCGAAAAATGTTAGGAAATTACACTACGGGCTTGCATGTGAGGTACATAAGAGACTGATGCAGGCATTGGTCATTGCTGGAGGACACCTACAGGTTGGGTGGGGAAGTAATTGAGACCAGTAATGGGGAGAGAGACAGGAGTGACAGTGGATGAGAAACTCACCATGAGCTGGCAGTGTGTGCTAGCAGCCCAGCCCAGAAATTGAATCCTGGGTTGCATCAAAAGAAATGTGGGCAGCAGGTTGAAAGAGGTGATTCTTCCCCTCTACACTCGTAAGACCCCACCTGGAATACTGCCTGCAGTTCTGGTGTTCTCAACATAAGGAGGACATGGAAACTGTTGGAGCAAGTCCAGAGGAGGGTCACAAAGTTGATAAGAGGACAGGAGCATCTCCCCTATGAAGACACACTAAGGAAGCTGGGGCTGTTCAGCCTGGAGAAGACTGCATGGAGACCTTATTGCAGCCTTTCAACATCTGAAGGGCCTACAAGGGAGCCAGAGAGGGACTCTGTGTTAGGAGCTGCAGTGATAGGACAAGGGCTAATGGGTTCAAATTGAAGGAGAGGAAGTTTAGGTTAGATTATAAACAAGGTTTTTTCCTTTAAGGGTGGTGAGACACTGGCACAGGTTGCCCAGGGAAGTGTTGGCTGCCCCAGCCCCAGCAGTGTTCAAAACCAGGCTGGATGAGGCCTTGAGCAACCTGATCTAGTGGGGAAGGACTGCCCATGGCAGAGGGGGTTGGGACTAGATGATCTGTGGGGTCCATTCCAACCCCTAAAATTCTATGATTCTATGACAAGAAAAGAACAGTAAGAGAAATTTTCAGGAATTAGGTAGCTCTCTTCATTTTCTGCACTTAGGGGATTTCAGGAATTGCGGGTTTCTGCTGGGATGGTGAGGAACATGACCCCAGCTGACAGGGTTTAATGTAGTACCTGGCATTCTAAAACACAGTTTGGCCACTCAGCAGGATGACAGCACATTGCTTGTGAACAGTGCTCTAGTTGAATGGCCTTATAGAAGAATATAATGATAATCTGTTGCCTGCAATGTCTTGGCCTTACCACATTGGCCAAATATTGAAAAAATGCCACTTACAAAGGGCAATCTGACTGCAAAAACAATAATATTTTCCATGGTTTCTAGTTTGTTTTATGCCCTGTTATCTGTGTGTAAACACCAATTCTTAAATCTCTATATATCCTATAGTGCTGTGATACACGTAGAAAGGATGCTAATATGTATATCCTTTTATACATCTGTTGGGGTTTTTTTCTTAACAGCAATACTATGAAGTACCAATAGCTATGAAGTCTGTGTTTGATTTGATTGACACCTTCCAGTCACGAATTAAAGACATGGAAAGACAGAAAAAAGAGGGCATTGTCTGCAAAGAAGATAAGAAGCAATCCCTTGAGAGCTTCTTATCCAGGTATTACCTTCTGTTCTTATCTGCTGCTAGTTCTACTAATTATTGTCTTCCTGGAAAAATACCCATGCAACTATTTCTGTGATTTTTAAACATAGATTTCTCAGTATTTACAGTGTTAAGCAAATAAAAAGGTTCAGCCAGAGCTGAATGCAGTCTTGTACAGAATGCTGGAAGTCAGGAAGCATGTTATGTTTCCTGACTGCCTGCACATTCTTTGGACACTAACTTTCAGTACCTCAATTCCCCCATCACGACATGGAGATAATAACACTGATTTGAATTAGAAGAGCAAATAAGGATTAATTCACAGATGTTAGCTCATTGTTTTGAGTGTATGAAGCACAGTGTTTATGTGTTTTGATCATCAACCATCACAATCTCATTAATCCCATTCTAATCCCTTCCATGTAGTTCAAATCAGTAATTAATTCTGTCTAACTTCCTTCTTATCCTGCTTGAGATAACAGTTGGTCTTTGCCAGTATTAGTCATGCATATTATTAAAGGTCTTGCAGATGTCTCTTGCAAAATGTTTGAGACCTTCTGCAGAAAGACAACTTTGTTTATGCAGTCTCTATATGCTGTTACAGCTCTACCTGCGTGACCTAAATTCCAGGCAATAAACATGTCTGGACTGTGAGATCTCAGATCCACAGAAGGGCTGTGGAGCTCCATCTTTGCTGTCACGGGATAACTTACATCAAATTAGGACTGTCCCATCATTCTAGGCCGTTACAACTGCATTCTCCTCACCTACTACACTGTTAATGCCAGATGACTATAGAAGTAACTGAGGCAGCATGATGGGTTATGACAGAGAGGAGCAATAGGTAAATGAATAGGCTGTTGGTTCATAAACATTTTAAAATTCAATGGTCACTTTAACAGAAAGAGAACCTTTAACAAAATCCATCCCACCCACCTCACCAACCTCCTGTCTCAGTGATTCATCCTCAAGGCCACCAAGAAGAGCACCAGTTTGGAAACAGCTGACCAATGCAAGAAAGAGCTTTTATGCTGGAAAGTGACGGGCCCCAAATCCTTCTTTGCTTGGAAAGAACCCTAGTAATAAACACACATTAGAAAATCAGGCACAAAAATGTTGCATCTATATAAGGAACTGCTGCTGCACAGAATGTATTTATTGTCTGTGAAAGAAGCATCAGGCTTTAAATATAGGGTGGACTTCTCTAGCCACATTAACTGGTCAGATTCCCAAAAAGACTCATTCCAGCTTTGTCCAAGATAATGTTCCTGGTTGAGTAAGAGCCCTGGCATCATCTCCCTGGCGTTGCTTATTGGGGAGGTCAGTTAAAATAACACGAATATTGTTCTTAAGAAGCCTGGTTGGTGTGAAAGGAGACCATAAGAGACAGAACCAGCTTGAGTAATGCTGAAAAGCCACATGTATCAGGAGAAGAACCTTTACTTTGGGGAGGAGTCGCCCTCTAAGACCGAGACACTGGCTGTTCTGTTCACAAATCAGAAGGGGATGCAAAACAAGTATAAGAGGAGTAAAGGATGAACACAGGGAAGGGTCTGGCAGATTTATCACTATTGGTCCATGGCTTCTGATGTCAGAAATAAGGCATAAGTTCATACATTAGTGCTGGTGAACTAACAGCTGTGAAGGATTAACTGCATTAATTTCTCAGTATGATGTATAGGGATTGCCTGGGGCAGGGGAATAAACAGCTTGAGCGGCTTTCAACACTTTTCAGCTCAGTGCATCTCCAAAGGAAATACTCTAAAACAGAAAGCAGCATCTTAAAGCAGCTCACAGCTTGCCCTAGACAAAATATGATCCAATGGCTGCATTCTCAGTCACTGTTCACAGGTAGCCAGGTGCTTTGCTATGCAAACTATCACAAAGATTATTTTGTTCCCCATTTTCAGAATAATGACACAAAATTACCTTCCTCACGTATGCTTCTCATTCTTATTCACATAACTGGATACACACTCTCAGGTCTCTGCTGTTCCTCCTGGGCAAGACTGAAATTGGGGAGCTTTGCTTTTCAAGGATTTACTTTTCTACTTGTAAAAATACATGCAGTATCAATCCATAAGACAAAGACATCAACGTGCCCTGCTCTTTTAACAATTTATTCTGTGACTTTGAGCAAGTCCCACTGTATCTTCAGCTTCTCTTAAGTGAAGCAGAACTGACCCATTGTATTAGCCTTTATTTTGAGACCTTCACATGGTGCTGCAGAAAAGTGGGCTATTATTATAACAGAGTAACATCTGCATCCATTTAAAAGATCATTTCCTGCTACAAAAATATCTCTGCAGCTTTGCAAATTCCTATAAATCTGATTTATTTAGGTTTAGTGGAGAAGTACCTTTATTCAAAAAAGTTGTTGAAGGAGTACTAAAACCTCCTATAGTTAGAATTTTTAAAAGTTTCAAATGCTTTTATGGCATTGCTTTTCCTTGACAGGACAATGGAAGGAGCTCCTTGTGCAAAAGCTTGATTAGATGGTGCAACCCCTATGAAAGAAATACTGAAGGTTTATCTGGTTGCCCCATGCATGCCTCATATAGCCACAGGCTCACATAAACACATACTTACAAGCAAGCTCAGATGTAAAGCCATGTTAAAGGTATTTTGAGCAAACGTGGTACAGGAAAAAAAAGAGGTCAGTGAATATTTACACGGAAGTATGAGTTATGTCTGAAATGAAGATACACCCTAATTCTCAGACAGCCCTTGGACTGCAAAATGACTGTGCAGTTCCAGCAGTGGTGAATGACGTAAAAGCTAAACATCTAGTGAGGAATTCCACAGGAATCTTTTTTTCTTTCTCTTGAATATACTTGTCAGCATTGCTGCAACTACTGCAGAGGGCTTTGAGCAAAAATTACAAGTTTTGCAGTGTTTGTTTGGTGAAGCAGTGACACTGCAGTTGTTTGAGAGTTTTGGAGTTGTAAAATTCAAAACAGGTTTTATCCTCACTCCAGTGATGGACAGAACTGGAAAGATTTTCCATCCAGCTGTTACTTAGAAGTTGTGAGAGGTATGATACGTTTCAGCCTACACAGAACAAAAATGCTGAGAGGACTTCAGTTACGTGTCACCCTCTCTCTGCAGGTTCCGATGGAGAAGGAGGCTGGTGGTGATCTCTGCTCCCAGTGATGAAGATTGGGCTTATTCCCAGCAGCTTGCTGCTCTCAGTGGACAAGCTTGCAATTTTGGTGAGTCAAAAGAAATCATATTCTTGCTCCCCAAAACCACATCCTTCCTGGTGATGTGATGGATTCCTTTGGTCAAGTCTGAACCTAGACAGTCTGAGGAGTCTGACAACTGAAAAGTTTGCTCTGGCTACACCAAATCTAAATGGAAAAGATTGTGCTAAGTAGGTAGTACAGCATACTGACAGCTAAGACAGCTAAGAAAGTGTTCCCTGGAATCACTTGTGTGAGGCAGAAAACACTCACACACTAGAGCTTAATGGAAGCTACTTTAATCCAATAAAGCCCCCCAGACCCATAACCAGGGAACTGAGATCCAACTACATAGTCAATGGAGAGAGATGGACTCCTCCAGGAGACAATTAAGAGCAAGACCAAGAAACACTCTTCTCTTTCTTCATAATGAAGTCCAGAGACTTACTCCTTAAGTACCCAGCAATGCAAATACCATAGAGGACCTAGACTCCTACAACAGAATGAAACAGGTCCCATTCAACAGCTGCTTTTCAACACATTTCAGTTACACCTGAAGGGAGATCTGAACAGTATCATAGTTTATTCACAATCAGCTGGCTTCCATTCAGAGAATCAGCAGCATCTCATTTGGTAACTACCAAAGCAAACTGTGACATGGACCACTGCAAAATGCTTTCTGAAGAATGGAATGTAATAACATTCCATTAACAGTTGATTATCCCCATCCTTTAGCTTGAAGGACATCCAGTGAGTTTCTAAAGAATTTGTCAATGGGTGTTTTAACTAAGTGATGTGTTTCCAAGCATCTTACCTACAAGTTGTAAAAACAGTTACATCAAAGACTTTGTAGATTGTACAGACTCATGTTACATGAACAGTTTCTGCAGTCCCTAAGGTCTTTCTTCAAAGCAGAGGCAACAGTCCAAGTCTCTGCACAGAACAAATGAAAGAAGTGAGTACTCGTCATTCGGAATTTAACTGTGACTGGTTATATTGCCTCTAAATAATTTGTTGCTGTGTGTATGACAAGTAAAAGCTTTGCTAGTGAACAGAATGATGCCCTGCCTGCTCAAAACAGACTCTGCAATTTACTGTGGCATATCTGATGCTTGTATTCCTGTGCTACAGAACCACACCACCATGCTGCTGTCCCTGGGACACTAGCAACGGCTTCCAATGCAACTGATACCACGTTTACTCAACACACCAACTTATTCCTGTATTTGGGACAGGTGATGTGACTGGCAGGGTCTCCATAAAAATCAGTAACTCTTTCTCCTAGAGAGCTGGCTGTGACTGGGACCTAATTTAGCAAGCACAGACCTGGCTGATTAAACTGAAATCTGCCCAAGGATGAGCAGAGAGATCTGGTCTGACCCAAAACATTCTTCATTTCCTCCACAGGTCTGCGCCACATAACTATCCTCAAATTGCTAGGACTTGGAGAGGATATTGGAGGTGTCTTAGAGTTGTATCCAATTAATGGTAAGTGACTGTTTCCAGTTTCTTCAGTACTACCCATGAAGGGCATTACTTAGTGCTGAGACCTTCTTTGCTGTAATTTTTTTCGAGGTATAGTTAGGACTCTGTTTTCCTCTTTTGTTTCTTTTAAGAAATAAGATGACACAAAAGCAAAGAAAAAACTTTCTTGATGTTCCTGTGCTAAACATTATATAGCTTCTACAGGACAGAAAAGAACAAATATCATCTGGTAGTCATCTCACATCTTTATCTCCCATCTAAATGTACAGTTCCCAGTACACTCCTCTGCCAGCCTTGCTGTCAAAGACAAAGGAATGTCTAAGTCTTTTACATGCTCAAGAGTTCGCAGAGCTAATAGGACACGGACTCAACAGACTCTCCTATTTGGGTCCCTCATTCATCTTCATAGAATGGCTTGGGGTGGATAGGACTCTTAAAGGTCATCTAGTTCCAACTCCCATGCCATACACACCTTTCACTAGACTAAGTTCCTCAAAGCCCCATCCAACCTGTCCTTGAACACTTCCAGAGACATGGCATCCATCTGGTCAACCTGCTCATGTGTCACACCACCCTTATCCTAAACCACTTCTTCCTTATATATAATCTGAATCTATCCTATTTGAGTTTAAAACTATTATCCCTTGTCCTGTCTCTATGGGCCCTAGTAAAAAGTCTTTCTTTTTCCATCTTTCTTATAAGCCCCCTTTAAGTATTCCACTCACATCCCAGCAGGCTACTTCAGGTAGACAAAATGCTACAGGTGTCTCTGCTGCCCAATTCCAACAGCTGCCTCCATCAGTGGAGGAACAAATACAGAAAGGAGTTTATTCATCCCATCTCTATTCCAAATGCTCTATGCATGAAAGCATCCTAGTCCTTCTACAGCATAGGAACATTAAAGCCATATAGAAGAAAGAATAAGAACAGAGGAAGCAGATGTCACACTTCTTCCATCAACACACTGGCAGCCTCTGCTTATTTTTCTCTGAAGACTTCATGACCTTGGTTATAGTTCCTATTTGTTAAGATCAACAGATCTCATTCAAGTTACTTAGAATCATAGAATTTAAGGGTTGGAATGGACCCCACAGATAATCTAGTCCCAACCCCCCCTGCCATGGGCAGGGACACCTCCTCACCAGATCAGGTTGCTCAAGGTCTTTCATCCAGCCCGGCCTTGAACACTGCCAGGGTTGGGGCAGTCACCATGTCCCTGGGCAACCTGCTCACCACCCTTGTAGTAAAAATTGTTTTTTTAATATCTAACCTAAACTTCCCCTCCTTCAGTTTGAACCCATTACAACCTTGTCCTATCATTGCAGTTCCTAACAAAGAGTCCCTCTACAGCATTCTTGCAGGCCCTTCAGATACTGAAAAGTTGCTATGAGGTCTCCACACAGTCTTCTCCAGGCTGAACAGCCCCAACTTCCTCAGCCTGTCCTCATAGGGGAGGTGCTCCAGTCCTCTTATCAACTTTGTGACCCTCCTCTGGACTTGCTCCAATTTGTCAAGGGACTTGTCCCTTTGAATTCATGCTAACTTTTTGCATGTGTTCTCCTCTGAGAACCTCTACAGAGATACCTTTTATTTGCCCTGAACATGGCCCCTATAGCTTTGTTTGATGCCCCTCAATTCTAGTGTGGGAAAAAGGTAAACATTTAATCCCTATCCATCCCTGCAATGACATTCACAATTACACAGACCTCCCCCAACCTATTTATTTGACAGACTGCAGGCCTTATTTACTTGGACACAGGATCACACAGAGCTTATTCCAACTTGTGATGAAGCCTTTCTGATGTTTTCTCCCCAGTTCTACCATAGTCTTTTGAGGTGAGAGAACCGGAATTTCATGTAGTGTTTAAAATGCACACAAACAATAAATCTCCACAGTGGCATAATAATACTGGTTTGTTCCTATTTTCCTCATGGTTTATAACATCTGGGTTTGGTTTTGGCCATTAGTGAGCACTGAACTAGCCTTTCATGAAACTCTTTCATAGCCCTAAGATCTCACTGCCAAGTGGTAATGATCAATCTTCACCATTTCTTAAGTGGAGTGAGAAGGATTTTCACCACGTGCATCGCTTCAATCTGAAAAGAATTTCTTCTATAGTTTTATTAACCAGTCATGAGTCTTACAAGGATCTTCTGCAATGTCTCACAATCATCCTGTGCCCTTACTACAATGAGTATCTTCACACCCTCGGTATACTTCCTAACCTGCATGCTCATACCTTATGTGTGTCTTTACACACATAAAATTCATCCTGCAATTCTTCTATCACACTCCAACTCTTGCAATTTCTTTCACCGTGACTGTTATTCATATACACCTTCTGCATTACATGAATCAGTAACCCAAGCTGCACAGAAATCAAAGAAGTTATGTGTTTTGCATGATGAAAGGATGTACCACACTGCAGTAGCTTCACCCTGCAGAATAAGGACAAGTTTACTAAACCTAACAAAACTTAAAAACAATCCTTAGTTCACAGTAGATCAATTTCATTTCAGATCCAGGAAATCCTGAACTTGAAAATTACAAGAATCTTATATTGCCAACTATTGGGCTGTATTTTGTCTCATGTTGCTAACTTGCTTACCTACAAATCACCATCATTGCCTAAACAAAGTATCAATGCTGATTTTATGTGATCACTTTCTAGGAAGCTCAACTGTAGACCGAGAAGACATCCCAGCTAATTTGGTGAAAGACATTCGAAATTATTTTCAAATTAGTCCTGAATATTTCTCCATGCTTCTAGTGGGAAAAGATGGAAATGTCAAATCCTGGTATCCTTCTCCAATGTGGTCTATGGCGATTGTGTATGACCTGATAGATTCCATGCAGCTTCGGCGACAGGAAATGACAATTCAGCAGTCGCTCGGCATGCAGTGCCCGGATGATGAGTATGGTGGGTATGGCTACCACAGCTATCACCAGGGATACCAGGAAGGTTACCAAGATGACTATCGTCACCACGGAAGTTACCACCATGGATATCCATACTAAAAAGAGCAACTTAGCTTCTGACTGCCCTGTGTCTGTCTTCTAGTAGCTATCCAAGAGCAATAGGTGGCCAGTTGCAGAAAGTCTTTCCAGGCCACCTAGATATCCATTCCTCATTCTTCTACTGTTCAATCAAGGGACTTTGGTCATTTGCCTTCTCAAAAAACGCAGAAGCCTTTACAGTGAAGCAATTCAAATCAGTAGTATTGAAGCTTTAAACAACAAAGACTCCTTTATATTTTTGAACCTTTATAAACAAAGGCCATCAGCAGGTGCTGTTTGTATTAAAACCAAACAAAAAAACCCACAGCCTCAGTCCATGGGCACTGTGGTAGGGCAGGACACAAACTGTCCAACAAGTGTTGCAACGTGCCTTTTAGTATTTTTCCTAAGGAGAAAAAGAATATTTATTGGAAAGTGAGACTGCATTGTGCTTATGAAAAGAAACAAAGACTCACACTTCAGATCTTTCCTAGAAAAGGAAAATTTAAGAAAGAAGCATGAGGCAGGCTCTTTTTGAAACACGGTGTTTAAAAAGACAGCACCCCTTTTATGGTGCATTAACATTGTAATTAGCTGACTTTATTAATGAAAATAAGATTTATGGCTACAGCAGATTTTGTTCCAATACAATACAATGTAAAGTTCCTAACTACAAAGCTTACTGCATGGCTATTTATTCTTTTAATTGGGGTCCCTGTTCTCTGAGGTCCTGCCCATCTCACAGTTAAATCCAAGTTAATGAGAGCTAAATGGAAACACCAGAGTTAGCATTGCTTGAAATACTGAAAACTGAAAAGCATTATTTTCATCAGAAAAAAATAATCTCATTCACATATATTTTAAATGAGTTGTAACTAGCTCTCTATAATAATGTTTTTAATTAAACTATTACTCTAAATTTCAAATTTTCTTCTACTTCTTATACCCTCCCCCATAAAAGTGATCTAGATTAAATGTTCATAAAGCTATTTTGACATTAATTTGATCTGCTACTAAACCATCTCTATTTATGTCACACTTTCTGAAATGGTTTTCTTCTCCCTTCTCATTGGTGTCTTTGGGCATTGACCCAGTTGCACCACCCTACTCTGCTGAAATCAGTGGCAGGAACTGCATGCAGGGCCATGTTTTCAACACCATTTGGGTTAGATTTCTAAATACTAAAGACACAGCAGAAAGATTATGGAATATCCTGAAGTGAAGGTGCCATGCAAGCCCTCATAAAGGCACAATGGTCACTTCTAAGGTTGAATGTGTGCCCAACTGGTCACATGTCTTTATAATCCATGATGTGGGTGTATGCCACATATAGATACATGCTACAGGGCACTTGTACTAGGTTTTGCCATCACAGCAGTTGTACAGGAACAGGGAGAAGCTGCAGCCCTAAGCCAGCCAGAGCACGCTCTGCAGTTTGAGTTTTAGCAGTTTCCTGATTTCTTTTTTTTTCCCCAGACAAAACCAGAACTGGCTAAAGCAACAAGTTCACTCGAAACCAGATGCTTTCTTTAAAAACTCAGTCACAAAATGTCAGATGTTGCTTGCCCTTCTGAATGTCAGAAAGACAGATGAGACACAAGGCCTTAAATTTACAAACCTGGTCACCCTCTGGGGCAGGCTGCCCTCTGTATCACAAGGTGTAGTCAGCACAAGGTGCTGGAGATAAGTGGGGGAAGCTAGGCACTTGACAGAACCATTTTGAGAGGACTGTTGCCTGCAGAGAGCTTCCAAGCTCACCTGGACTACAGCACTTCCACAGCTGAAAGCAGTGGACAGAGAAATTCAAAAAACCAAAGAGGAGCTATAAAAAAGACTCACAGAACTGAAAGGTTTCTAGAAGAAAATGGAATGTCCTGTAGCTCACTTTTAGGAAACAAGTGCTCATTGCATCACTGTATTAAGGTCAGCTGCCTAACTTTCCTTGCCTAAAGCAAAAGCAGAGGAAAGTATACCAGATGCCTAACAGACACCTCCTGTAGACAGAAAGAAAACCACCTTTGAGGTGTTTTCTTTCAGGTGTTCATTTAAACTTCCTTGTAATCTTGTTTTTTATGTAAATCTTTAAACAAAAGCCAATTACATTCCAAAATTACAAATCAAGTAAACTACCTGTCGTGTGCTGAGCAGGAGGAAGGTAACAGTTAACTTACAAAAAGAGAGTGCAACACCTGATCCAAATGGCCTTTTTAGGTTTTACCCCTGCCTGAAACTGAAAGTTAAGCTGTGCAAGTACAAACCCAACATAGGCATTCAGTGGGAGTTGCATTAAAAAAACAACTCCAAAAAAGTTGTCCACTTACCAAGGGAGGTTGGGATGGGCTCTTAACCAAAACTACACATTCAAAGACCCAGCACATTTGAGGAAGACTCTAAATTATTCTACATTCTGGTGCTTATTTTTGCCTTCATTACAAAATGGCTTGACACTACTAGAAACTTTAGCAATGATTAAAAATTATGATTTTGCAACCCACCTCTCCCTATGGAAAACTAAAAGCAAAGCCAGAAGGAACACCAAGCCAAAATATCATTTCAATGATAACTGTAGTTATCTTGCAGGCTATAAGCATTCAGGAGCTAAGATTCCAAATGAAGACTTCATTTGGCAAAACACAAATCAAATCCAAAGTACTGGATCTGTCCGTGCAGCATCACTCTGAGGACAGACTTACTGAGATTAAGGTCCTATTTCTACAGACCTTAGTGGATTAGTAGAAGATTCCACATGATAAAAATGTTTTTCTTACACATATTTATGGGATTTGATTCAGCTCCAAGATGGCTGTTTTCATGCACAGTCTGTCTTTGAAGCTGCTACACTCACAAAACAGCTGAAATTAACCAAAATAAATACTGCTTTAATTGGCTTGTTATAAACAAGAGAAACATGAACACACACCTCTTCCTGGGATGTTTTGTGAACTATTTCCTCAAACCTGGAGGGAGGAACATAACATCCCCAGCAGCAGTTAAGTTCAAATGTTTGTGAATCTGGGCCCTCAATCAAAGCTTAGAAAGAGCTCTCTGCCCGATGTATTCATTAAAGATTATGTGCCAAACTAATGCTGCTCTCCAAAAATATTCTCATAAATTTCCCTATTGTCATTTGAGGCAAAAATAGTTAAGCTTTCCAATATGGAGTAGTTTCCATATAGTGGAAATACTTAATCAAGTGGGATTTCATGTGATCTCTCTGAAATATGCAACTCTACAGAATTGTTCCCCCTTGCTAACCAGGGCTGCTCTCCAGCTGACAATCATTTACAGACACTTCTAACAAATCTCATTTATACAGTAAATTTGACCATTGCCATGGTACAGCTGCACAAGAAATGCATGGTTATGCTTTTGGGTTACTATATACACTATTTTACTGCTAAGTTGATGCAAATCCTTACCCATTTTTAGACATCAGTTAACATTCCTGTTGCTGCAAAGGGGATATACAGTTCTCCTTCATTATTATAAGAAACCTGCCTGGCCATCCAACCTTATCTCTCTGAGACTTACAACCTGAAGGCGACAGAAAGATTTCTACATATTAGACAGGACCAACTCCACAGCACAAGTAAACTCTAGGATCAACAGTTATATAAGCAATATCTTTGTGCAATCTAAGACTTTGGCAAGCAAGTTAAGCAGGACAAAAGTAGAAAGCAAGAAGTAAGCGCACTTTATAACAGCTGCAGATCACAATTTCCACATCTCATTTCTCTTAATGCACGTATTTCAGGCAGGAAGGTCAAACTTACGGATTTTAAGACATTCATCTCTGGTTTGATGCTCTGTCATTAGAGGTGTGAGATTGATTTCTATGTTCTAACTTGATGCAAGGCAAAGCTTTTCGGAAAACTTCATGTAAAAACCTACTGCTCATGTAAATGCAAAGCAATCTACAGTAACAGTACTTTCACTCTTCTTGGAAATGCGTGCTAAAGTTAGTAGCTATGACTGAAAAAGAGAGTGAACTCAGGCAGGTATATATTGCAAAGCTCTATGTAATGAAAAAAAGAAGAAAATGTCTTATTGCAACTAAGTCTTTGACAGCTTGAGCATTTCTTTTTTTCTAAGCTTCATTTCCCAAAAAATGACATCATTAACCAATGAAAACTACATTACTGGCATTTACACTGAAATATGCCTTCTTATTCATTCTGTACAGATGCAAACAACTAGGATTCCTTGTGTTGAAGTGGCCTACAATACAAGCACAATGAAATTAGATGTAAAAAGTTTTCAACCACAATGTTAAATTCATTTTGCACAGTTATTTTGTACTAGAAAAAAGTTAATACAGAAAAAAACTTAATAATTTTAGATTCATGGTTTATAACTTGACAGTCATTGGTCACATATACAAACAGGCTTGATGGATCAATGATAGGAGGTATGTTAATTAATATAGCAATAAGGCATCGATACAGTACACGTAAGTAAGCTTTATACACAGAACCTGGACAGGATGGCAGAGGGGAACAAAGGCAGGACTGTGTTTTGTCCAGAGAAATGCATCACTAACTGCTTACTACACACTGTGGTATGAGGCTCTGACACTGAACTCATTGCTTATCTTCCTAAGAATTCTTTTGACAGTATCTTCCAACTATGAAAGACATTTTTGAAGGGAGGAAATCATAAACCAACATCTTTTCCACTGCTCTGAGAGAAGAGGCTTTAGGAACATACCAAGAATCCCTTATCAGCATCCCTGTTCCCTTCCCTGTTTCAAAATTCTCTGAATAACTTGGAACCCATTTTTCATCTCACTCAAAAGACAATCCAGCAGATGTCTCAGCAGCAGTTCTGAGATCACTATGCCTGGCACTCTGCGGAATGATTTCTCTCTCTACAAAATGAATGCAAGACCTTATCAGTCTGACAGGGTGGAGCAACACCAAATCATAGCACCACCTGCACCCTCTTCTCAGTGCTTCAGATGTTGAAGGGCATCACTGTAGCTGCACAGTATTTGTTTTCAGATAGGGGCCTCCCTGCAAACTAAGCCTCTACACAAGGTCTTTCTAAAGACGCACACAAAAAGACCCTATGACGCGTTCATACTGTTTAACAAGTTACTGTTTTATTCAAGCTCTTTCAAAGTTAGGCCGCAGAAGTTGGATGTAAAATTCAATATCTGCTACAAAGGCATTCCAGATTTCCATTTCCCCAGGTGCTGGGAAACAGGCACACAGGAATACAACTCTCCATATATACAGCTTGAATATGGTCCTCATTCACATTTGACATCCAGCCCCAAAACAGCCTCTATTAGTCTGCCAGTGGGGAAAAAGACCCTTCTCAATGTTAATAAATGATTAACATTCTCTCACTAAGAGTAACAGCTCTCCTCTGAGCCAGCCTCATGCTAGAGGGAATCTTCATCTGTATCGATGTCGCTGCTTGGTTTGTTCAACCTCTCAAATTCTTCTCCATCCTACAAGAACCAGAAGCAAAAGAGAACAATGTGAAGAAAAGTTATCTTGTTATTAATACGAAAAATAAAAAAAAAGGAAAAAAGAAAAAAGAGTAAGGTTTATTTTGAATAAACCTTATAATATAAATTATAATAAATTAAGACCCTGTAATTTAAATCTCTCACCAGTATGTTGTAAGGTCTAGGATACACATAAAAAACATCCCCTTCATCTTTTAACACTTTCTAGTGACTCACTGCCTAAACAGCTTGTACATTCCTTCATAAAACGATAGAATGGCTTCAGTTGGAAAGGACCTTAAAGATCACCTAGTTCCAACCCCATTGCCACAGGCAGGGACAACTTCCACTAGACCAGGATGCTCCAAGTCCCATCCAACCTGGCCTCGAACCCTTCCCGGGATTCACAGCTTCTCTGGGCAACTAGTGCCAGTGTCCTACCATCCTCATAGGTAAGAATTTCTTCCTAATATATCTAAACCTCCCCTCTTTCAGTTTAAAGCTATTCCTCCTTGTGCTATCACTACATGCCCTTGAAAAAAGTCCCTCTCCAGCTCTCTTGTCAATCCCCTTCAGGTACTGTAAGGCTGCTATAAGGTCTCCCTGGAGCCTTCTCCCACAGCCTGTCTTCATAGGAGAGATGCTCCAGCCCTGAGCATCCTGTACTCAGCACTGGTGAGGCCAC
>NW_008686381.1:0-294 GCF_000695815.1 Acanthisitta chloris
TCCTCCAACCCCGCCGATTCTTTGAAACCGTCACTAAGGGAGCTACGCCGTGGGTAAGGCCTTTCCACCCGTAGCACAGTTAACCATCATTTTCCCCCCCCGACAATGATGAGAGTTGGTTTCTGACACGGTACCCTAACCCTGCGAGGTCAGGTGTGCACTGCTCTGTGTACCTATATATGCTTGAAAGGTCACGGTAACGAAAGCAATGCTAGCGCTTGGCCAACAGGAACACAGCAAATGTCCCATCACAAAATTGTGGCCTACTCCTACTGTTGTCCAAGTAAGCAATTA
>NW_008686382.1:0-3831 GCF_000695815.1 Acanthisitta chloris
CATCCTGGCTAAAACCAGGACAGCTGGCACTGAGAAAGCAAATTTTTCACAGTCTTCTGGGTGCAATGGCATTGTGAAAAAACAATCTTTGAGGTCGGTGACAACAATGTGCCAGTCCTTAGGTAACATTGTTGGGGCAGGTAATCCTGGTTGTAAATGCCCCATGTCCTGCATCACAACATTGGCAGCCTGTAGGTCTTGTAACAGTCTCCATTTCCCTGATGTTTTGGGAATCATAAAAACTGGTGTGTTCCACGGGCTTGTGGAAGGAACCAAATATCCTACTTGCAATTTTTCAGATACCAATTCTTGCAGATGAGCGAGTTTTTCTTCATGAAGTGGCCATTGGTCCACCCAAACAGGTGTAGAGCTGCTCCAGGTGAGTTTCAAGGTGGGACGGGTGTTGCTTGCTGCAATGGCCGCCTCTAAAAAGGTGTCTGCAGTACACAGCCCCATTGGGACAGCCCAGGAGCCAGATATTGATGTTTAGTATGTATGGTTTAACGTGGGCAACAAGTCCTTCTTGTCGGTCTCAAATTTTTACAAATGCTCGGCTCATATGAGTAGGAGATGCTCCCCCTATTCCCACCACAGTGGAACCGATCGAAGTCAGTGGCCAGTGTTTAGGCCAGGAGTTGCGTGGAATGATTGTTACATCTGTGCCAGAGGCGAGTAACATCTTTTTGTTGTGTAGAGCAGGCTTGTATGGGCCTTCAATATCCACAGCTCTGTATGGTTTTTGGTGTGTTATTTCTTGAACAAATGCAACGGTGAGGGTTCCTGTAGATCCAAAACCTTGATTGCCTCTCATCTTAGAACTTACTTTTGGCACATTAACTCGAAATGGTACAAGTTGCGCTATTTTTGTTCCTTGCTCCAATGTAATCGGGGGGTTGTGCACTTGAATCATGATTCCAATAGTTCTGGTATAATCTGCATTGATGACTCCAGGTAACACCAAAACACCTTGTTTAGTGGTTGATGATCTTCCTAATAACAATGCACTAAGTCCAAATCCTAAGGGGCCTGTGACAATTGATGGAACCACATGTACTTTGGTATCAGCAGTTGTCGTATCTACTTCCACGGCCAAATCAATGCCTGCGCTTCCTCTTGCGGCTGCAGTAAGCTCTGAGAGACAGCCTGGACTGGATAAGCTGTCAGACGGTATTGTGATGTCGTCCTGTCCCACGCCCCGGCGCTGATGTTCGGGTTTCCCAACAACGGACTTCCATCTTTCTTAAATTGTGATCGACAGTTCCGTGCCTTGTGACCAGGCTTGCCACAGTGAGCACAATTACTTGGAAATTTATTCAGTTCTCCTGTTCTGGTTTCATTTCCCTTTTTTGGGCAATTTCTTTTCACATGGCCTTTTTCTCCACAGCTGAAGCATACTGATCCCTTGCCCTTTGACCCAGGATCACCTTTTCCGGTCATAGGGCAGGTTTCAGAGCAGCTGCTAAAGCAACAGCACGGGCTTGTGCATGGATTTGAGCTTTTTCTTCTTCAGCTCGAAGCGCCGGGATTCTACTGCAAGCCTCCACCATTTCTGCTAAAGATGCAGCTTTTTCAAGTCCTGCAAGAATCTGCTGACATTGTGGGTTAGCATTCATAACGGCTAGATCTTTTGCTACTGCGTTCTTTGCTTCCGGTGTTAAATTTGGTGATGCACCAACAGCAGTTTTTAATCGATCGATGAATTGCATATATGGTTCTCCCACCTTTTGTTTAACTGTGGTGTATGGTGGCTGAGGTGTCCCAATATTCAGCAGTTCTTTTAAAGCAGCTAAGTCTAACGCCTAGGTTTGTTGCAGAACTTGCGGATGCATGGCCGCCTGAATTGCTCCATCAGCGTATTGGCCGTGCCCCAATAGCTGGTCTATAGATATTAATCTTAAAGGATTCCCGGGGGGCCTTTGTATATTGCTTAAAGCAGCGAGTTCCACCTTTTGTCGCCACTTGTCTAAAAACAAGAAATAGGCTGTAGGTGGCAGCAACAGCTCAGTTAGGATTCGGATGTCAATCTGAGTGAGGATCTGACCAGTAAAAAAGGTGTTTAACAGCATTTCTGCTTGCAGCTTTTTCAAGTCCTGCAAGAATCTGCTGACATTGTGGGTTAGCATTCATAACGGCTAGATCTTTTGCTACTGCGTTCTTTGCTTCCGGTGTTAAATTTGGTGATGCACCAACAGCAGTTTTTAATCGATCGATGAATTGCATATATGGTTCTCCCACCTTTTGTTTAACTGTGGTGTATGGTGGCTGAGGTGTCCCAATATTCAGCAGTTCTTTTAAAGCAGCTAAGTCTAACGCCTGTTAGCATTCATAACGGCTAGATCTTTTGCTACTGCGTTCTTTGCTTCCGGTGTTAAATTTGGTGATGCACCAACAGCAGTTTTTAATCGATCGATGAATTGCATATATGGTTCTCCCACCTTTTGTTTAACTGTGGTGTATGGTGGCTGAGGTGTCCCAATATTCAGCAGTTCTTTTAAAGCAGCTAAGTCTAACGCCTAGGTTTGTTGCAGAACTTGCGGATGCATGGCCGCCTGAATTGCTCCATCAGCGTATTGGCCGTGCCCCAATAGCTGGTCTATAGATATTAATCTTAAAGGATTCCCGGGGGGCCTTTGTATATTGCTTAAAGCAGCGAGTTCCACCTTTTGTCGCCACTTGTCTAAAAACAAGAAATAGGCTGTAGGTGGCAGCAACAGCTCAGTTAGGATTCGGATGTCAATCTGAGTGAGGATCTGACCAGTAAAAAAGGTGTTTAACAGCTGCATTACTTACTTATTTTCTACTCCGTACTGCATAACTGCCTGCTTCAAACTTTTAACTTGTTTCCAATTCAGGGGTTTCCAGAAACGTTCTCCTTGATTATTAACGAAAACCGGCACAGCAGTTTGACTAGAGGGTAGCATCACCCCCTCTATAGATGCTTCTTTTATCACTCCTCTCCATCTCTGCCCGGAACTATAGGTCAGGTCCCGGGGAATGATCTTATCATCGCTATCACTGTCCAACCCTGAGGAGTAATGATGCCCTTTTTTAGGGGGTCGGGCTCCCCCCGGCGGATCTGTGCCTCTCCATATCCCTTCATCTCATGATTTTATTTTTTCACTTATTTGTTTCTCTTTTGTACCAGGCTCCAGATTGTTATTAAAATACCCTTTAAGATATATATCTACTTCTTCTTCTGTCATCCTAGCATGCTCTTTAAGGTATGCTTTTGCATCTTTCTCTGTCATTATGCCATTGTTAACAAACACTTTTACTCATTTGCGTGCCTTTTCCTCTTTTATTTTTCGCTTCTCCAGGGGTAAGTTCTACAGGGTTTGGTGTCTATTGGGTCCTGCTATATGCCCCTTCCCGGGCCATGAGGCCAGGCCGCTCGTTGTAGCCTCGGCTGTTTTTTCATAAGCTATTATTGTTGAGGTTTTGCTGGACCTGCCATCTATTAGTTTCATTTGCTTTAATATTTCCTGCATTTTTCGGTCCTGCTCTTTTAATAGCTTTTGTATTTCTTCTGTATGATCATCCCCTTTTAAGTCAGGATATATCTGTGGAACACAGCTCTCATCTGTTTCCATAGGCAAAGGGACAGATGCAGGATCCACAGGTTGCTGCTCTGAGGCTTGTGCCTGTGGCTGTTTTTTCCCTAATGATTGTAACGGAGCAGGTGGTTGTAAACCCGAGGTAGAGGACTGCTCCATTTCAGATAGTGAGAGCGGAGCCATCAGCACTTGTGTATTACCTCCCCACCATTCTAATTCAATTGCAGGGAACACAGCTTTTGTTGATTCTGTAGCGGCTTTAGCCGCTACTCCCGGG